>NW_020653993.1:4087573-4140471 GCF_003589595.1 Hyposmocoma kahamanoa
AATTACATATCAAGAAAGTTCGTAATTTTTTCATGAATTATAACATTTTAGGAAGAAAATGGCCTCAAAAGTTTATTGAATTACATTTATTTGTCACGTTTATTGAAATCGGTTATACAGTGGGTGAAATCAAATAAACCACATTCATTTCCTAATTCGCTACCCTTAGAGTTGGAATATTTTCTTCAAATTTGAATGAGATCACTACAGACGTATATCCTTTCCATCAAAAAAAGAATCATCAAAATCGGTGCACAAATATCGGAGTAATCACGGAATATACAAAAAACAAGTCCACACTGCAGCACTTCTTCAAGCGACTAATTTGAGAGCCTTTACTTTTTCTTCTCAGGGTGATCTGCTTATATTACGAATGAGTAGAATTGTCTAATCAATATGATAATTTCAAGTTAGCTTACTCGTAAAACAAAGACATTTTTTGCTTCTGAATTTTGGGAAATCAATTCAGCTATTATCTTTCTTCATTTTGTTATTAGGATTTGAATTTTATTTTATATAACTTCGTATTGGAAACTTCAGAATTCTACCAAACATTGTTGTAACATAGATGAATCTACGATACGAAATATGAAGAAAAGAAAAATTATCCTGGTTAAGAAGATAGCATCTTTTGCCATCATATTGTGTTATTTGTTAAGAAAAAAAGTAAAAAGGGAAAGAAAAAGAGAAGGGAAAACAAGGGAAAAAATAAAAGAAAAAGAAGAGTGGAAAGCAAACTGAAGGGAAAAGAATTGGAAAAGAAAATGAAGAAGGAAAAGGAAAAGAGAAAGAATGGGGAAGAAAGAATAAAGTAAGTAAAGGGAAAGGAAAGAAAAGGATAGAATAGGGAAAAATGAATACAGAACAGGAAAAAGAGAGGGGAAAAAGGAAGGAACGAGATGCAAGGTCAAAAATTAAATAAAGGGAAAGGACAACAAAAATAAAAGACAAATATTAAAATAAAAAAAATAAAGCAAGGAAACAAAAAGAACCGGGAAAAAAGAGGGGAAAAGGGAAAGAAAAGGAAAAAGAAAAATTTATATATAATAACATAAATAAAAAATGTAGTATTAAGTACAAAGAACTATTCCTGTAAACTCTCCTCTCTCAGATACTCCCAAAGAGGAAGACAAAAAAAAGAAAGAGGTAAAGAAAAGAAAAAAATAATAATGATAATAATAAAATTTA
Source organism: Hyposmocoma kahamanoa (assembly GCF_003589595.1). Lineage (NCBI taxonomy): Eukaryota > Metazoa > Arthropoda > Insecta > Lepidoptera > Cosmopterigidae > Hyposmocoma > Hyposmocoma kahamanoa. Next base: position 4,088,762 of record NW_020653993.1, read on the forward strand.
GTATTAACTAGTACTAAGTATTGTACTATTCTCAGTGCACTTCTCTCACACATACTCCCAATACAATCACATGTAATTCACCAACACTATACATACTCTCAAAGACAAAATGTAGGCCAATAGCATTGCTTTTTTTTCAATCTCCGGGCGTTTACAAGATTGATTTCAGTTGTGGGAGTTCCTATATAGGACAGACAAAACGCACCATAGCGGAAAGAGTTAAAGAACACATCGCGGCTGTTAAGAACCGTCAGCTCAATAAGTCTGCAATAACCGAACATTTGCTGGAATCAGGACCAAACCACTGAATTGATCTTCATAATACCAAGATCCATTCTACAGAACGTCATCACTATACCAGAATCGTACTTACGTGAAGCTATTGAAAATGAAAAACACCGTAAATTCAACCGAGAAGACGGTTTTAAGCTTTCATTCATCATGGGATCTAGTTATCAGCAAATGTATAATGATATTTAAAATAGAAAAAATAAAAATAAAACTAAAAAAGAAGAAGGTTCACAACCCTCGGAAAACGTGTGAAGTCCCCAACCCACATTGGGCCAGCGTGGCGGATTATGGCCTAAACCCTCGCCTGAGAGTAAACCCGTGCCCAGCAGCAGTATAAATGGGTTGATGAAGATGGTGATGAAGATCGAGTTTTTAGGTTTCCGCGACCTAAACCACATATACACCCAAAAGTATCGAACATTTTTTTTGGGAGTGTTGCCGAACGGCGGGAAGCGCTCCGCTTGGCAACAGAAAGTGGTGGGGGGATCTAGCCGATACAGCGCGACCGGTCCCAGTTGGCTCCGAGCACCTGGAGCGGCAGGACGTGCGTTCGCGTAGAGCTCTAAACGACACCTCGTCGAAGTTTTTAAAAGTAGCGCGATGACGGATCCGTTAGAACAGAGGTACGCAGTGAAATTTTGTGTTCTACTCCGCAAAAATACTGTGGAAACCAACGAGATGATTAAACAGGCCTTCAAGGACAAAGCCTTGTCCGAATCCTCGGTCAGGAAGTGGCACAAGATGTTCCGTGACGGAAGGGAAGAGGTGACCGACGAAGCCCGCTGGTCCCGCAGCCTCCCAACAGTCCTGACGTCGCCCCGGCAGACTTCTTCTTGTTTCCCAGCATCAAGTCGAAGCTCAAAGGCAAGCATTGGGGCACAATTAAGGACATCCAAGAAGCTACGACGAGGGCGCTGAAGGACCTACCCGTTGACGTCTTCCAGGGGACCTTCCGGGCATGGAAAACTCGCCTACAAAAGTGCATCGCTGCTGAAGGGTGTTATTTTGAAGAGTACTAATGTATGGTACCGATAAGTTCAATAAAAGTATTTTTCCTGAAAAATGTTCGATACTTTTGGGACGGACCAGATATAACGTAATCACGTATAGTTTTGCAGCCCATTTTTTCTAAAATAAACCAAAACGGTTCAGGGCCTTTACAGATCCCACGGTCACGGCTGAAACCATTTTGAAGAACCGATAAAAATAGTTTCAGTTCGTATTTGTGTAACAGACATAATGCAGTATCGTTCGTTATTCCTCCAGTATAACTTGGTAGCACTAGAACTCTTTATGAAAGAGTAAGGTGGTACGTCCAGGGAAGTACCACCTTACCTATCTCTACCGCTACGCGCTGTAATATCAACATAACTTTGTTCCGATTTTGAAGGGCTGTTCTTTTTTTAGTAAAACTGGACACGTGGCTACTGTTGCTTTGGAGAATCGTTGTACCGTGGATAGTGATTGGTACACGACCATTTATTTGGACCGGAAGCTATATATGACAAAGTCCGTAAAAATAACCGTAAACATCAAATCATCTTGCATCACGATAATACCAGTTCTCACACGGCCAGACAGACAATGAATTTTTGAAGGTGAACAACGTTGACCTGAAGAGCCATCCCGCGGCAACATTAAGTATGTATATGAACTGCTGGTGAAATTACAGGCACATGGGACTTGTCAACTTATGTCTCAGGGTAAATGGGGTAACGGGCGCAGTGGCAATACCCCTCAGATCTTTGCGATTTACAGCTCGGAATGGCACTGCAACTGTTATGGACAGGCGTGTAGCTTACCATCAGGCGCACGAATTGTTCGTCCCGTCACTTGATATAATAAAAAAAAACCTTTAAATGAAAACTACGTGTTAGTTCATATAACAATTCGAAGACGTGGCCAGGGTGGTGGACAACGGCATTAACCCTCTTTTATGACGTCTCTGCCTGGAACTATAAAAGATATTGCTACAGTAGGAACCCTTAGAGAGATACGTGTACAGCATCCGAGTTTGATACAGAAATTGTAACACGTACGTAGTTATTGTATGTAGTGGTGAGTATAGGAAGGATAATACTTTGAACAGCTACACGGTTAACGTGAAAACCGTCTCTCGGTTTCCAACAAACATTTGCATACTACACTTACCAGCACGCTTAGCGGTACCCACCAAAGTGCTCAGATCCTTCAAATTAAATCAAATTAGTTATTTGTTACAAACGTGGTGGTCAAGATAACAAAGTAATATAGTGAGTACAAACACGTTTCGCCTTAAATAAGATAGGCGTGCAAAAAATTGGTCGTCACATGGTCAAATTAAATTATACAATCAGTATTACATTAATAATAATAATAATTTATTTCGAACTATATATCCGTAGTGTTAGTAACAAAATAACTTAAAAACTTAAAAATTAGTGTTAGTAACAACTGGGAAAGTACGTTTTAATATTTATTAATGAGATTCCCCTGCAGAAAGGCTCGAGGCGCAGCTACCGGCTTGGAGCCTTATGCAGCTGCACCCAGCGCCTTACCATCGGAGAGTTCCATCTAGCGGCAAGGGTGCTAAGGATGCCATTCGTGCTGCCTCATAGCCGAGACAGGAGTGAGGCACAATGCTTTCATATAACTGAATAAAAGCAATCTGTACGAGCCTCAGCAATCATAGTGGAGGCACTACAGTAACGCGGCAACTTAAATAGCACGTGTAGAAGGATTGGCAATATACTTTGAAAAGCAAAACCTTAACCTGGTCGCTACTACGTGCAAACCTCAGACAGCGCCCTGCGCTCCCGTTCTGTATCTAAATTATCATTTAGATCATCAGGGACCCAATGCCCCAGATATTTAAACCGTTCCACTTTTTGTAAGGGAATTATCAGCAAGTTTAACTGAAGGCACAACAGAATACGACTTAGTAATAATGTGTATATTAATAATAATAGTCGTACTTAAATTTATTTAAATGTTTTTATATAACAACAATTATTGAAAAAATTCTCTCTAAAATATCCCATATTAATTTCGTCTTAAAGAATTGAACGGGCAAGTCTTTAATGTCATTTGGTACTCTATTGTAAATTCTGACACACGCGCACAAACCGTTTTGATTTTATTTTTCTATCTTTGGTACTTCAAAAAGAAGTAATTTGTTAGGATTTCTATAATTTCGAGGGATGATCTCAATATAGGTTTACAGGAGTCAAGTGGTGACTTACAGGTCATAACACGTATACATTTTTTTGTGCTAATAACTCTTTGCGATTTAAAGCTTTGAGTGGTACCGCAACTTCTATAGACAGGCGCGTCGCTTACCAGGAGCATGACTTGATAATCCTGTCACTAGGTGTCATAAAAAACATCACACGAAATAATAAATTAAATTATGAGTAATATCAAAAAGAAAAACAAAATACATGTACTAGTTTTATATCCTTTATTAACAAATAGAATAGGCACTAAGCTACGGTGCGCTTACCACCTCGTTTGTATAAAACTTTATCAAAGGCCGTGCCAAGAGGCATCGCGTCCAGTTGGCTGGCAATATTTACTCTTTATATTTATTTTTATACAAACAACCACACGAATTACCTGTTTTGAAAGTAATACTATGAAAACCAGAGCAACGAAACTCACTTCCCAACATCCAAGTCAAAACTAATGTAGAAAAGTTGGAAACGAAACTATATTTTCGAATCTAAATCGCAAATATTTGTTTTTTTAAACAAGCCATCGTTTCGGGCCTTTTACAAGTCTTATGATCACGGGTGACTGGATGGTAAAGTTATCAACCAGTTACGTCTAATATTAATGCCAACCACCCTATTTTTCACTATCGCTATGTATATATAACGAATAAATTTTAAATTAAAAATTAATTTGTTGCAATTACTGTTAACAATATGTTTATTAATGAAACTTTATTATTAAATTAGTAATAGTAATTACCACAAATTATTTTTTTATTTATTCTTTATTCGTTATTAATTGGGATTTTCTTTTTCTTGTATTTTATTTGTCATTTTTTTAATTTTCTGCCTTGTCTATTCAATCTCCTATGTCTTGGATTCTGGTTCATCATAAGTTTATAATGCAATCTTCGACTTGACGGAACTGAAAATAAAAGCATAATAATAGCAGTTAACCTATGTATGGTCCCACTACTGAGCATAGGCGTCGTCTCACAATTGGAAGGCTTGTGCTGTAACTCCCACGCGGATACGATGCGGTCGATGCAGGAACTTAACACATTATTACACGTGTTTTTTTTACAATATCAAGTGACGGGTCGAGCAAGTCGTGTGCCTGGTGGAAAGCTACGCGCCTATCCATAACAGTTGCAGTGCCACTCAGAGCTTCAAATCGCAAAGACCTGAGGGACATCGTCACTGCGCCTGTGATAAGTCCCAAGTGCCTGTAATTTCACCAGCACCTTTACCCTTCAAAACCAGTAGTAGATATAGTATAAAGTAATACAGCAATAATGCACACGTTACTACTCCCAAGCAGCACACCCATATCTAAATATATACCTACTATAAGATATGTAATAGAATTTAATTCGATTGAATATTTTAAGAGTTCAAATCAAAAAAACGATTTCAGGTCATCTAATTTTATAATTAGTTTTTAACCGACTTCAAAAAAGGAGGAGGTTCTCAATTCGACCATATGTTCTTTTTTTGTATGTATTTTACGCGATAACTCCGATATTTGTGAACCGATTTTCATGATTCTTTTTTTGTTTAAAAGGGGATACTTCCATAGTGATCCCATTTCATTTTGAAGAAAAGCATCTACCTCTAAGGATGGCTGTTCACGCATGAAGATTCATTTTTATAAATAGCGCCTAATTTTAATTAAGGAGCAATTGTTTTGATGGTTGATTTTGCTATTTCTCCAATTCAAGGCGTTTTTCTCTCCATATACTTTGAGTAGTGAGAACCGATTTTTATTATCTCCAGTGTCAAGTCCTGGATAGTGGCGAACTAGGGGATATTTCAATAAAACTTAGCAAATAGACGTAATTCCATGTACTTTTGAGGTCGGTTTTTTTTAGTACTCTGTACTGAGATTATACGTTTTACATTCTGTTTACATTCACAGCAAACGTAATAGATTATTACATTTTGAGTTTCTTAATTCTTTATTATATTTTTAATCGATGTATTTCTACTAAACAATGAAAACTCGAGATGTGGGGAATGTGTGGGGAACATGAACTTTTGGGGATTTTAACCGTGATTTTTGGGGATTTTGAACAATTGGCATTACCAATGCCAATTGTTGAAAAAACACTGGTTGTATCGAATGATGTGACTTAATATCCAAGGTTCACCACCTCAACCGGATCTCTTAATATTCTTTACTTTATCCATTTTGCATGAACTCTTACAACGTAGAGTAAAAACCCTAATTGTAGTATTTTTTAAATAAAATCTACTGAAGACGCGCTATAACGTGTTTGTTAATAAGTACAAAAACTAGGGAATGTTAAATATATCTAGAATAAACTTAAGAACACTAGTTTTTAGAGTATTAATAGACTTTACTGGATGTGTATAGAACAATTTTACTAAAAATAATCAGTTGTTCTACAGATGAACTTAAAATAATAATAAGCACTATAAGAGTAAATCATAAGAGAGATTACACTTAATTAAGTGATTTGGTATTAAGGTTTTAAAATGTTGACTTGAGTGAAATAAGTCTATAAGAACAATTCCATTTTTCTAAAAAAAATTACAGAGAACTATTATCTAAATCTATACCATATTGCGGGTCGTATTCCAGAACTCTACTCAATGCTCAAGTCAGGACTTGAGTATGATTTAAAGCACTGAAAATCATACTCAAGTCCATGCCATTAGGGTCGTATTTCCAGTGCTTAAAATCATATGCAAGTTTGCTCAAGTCCTGACTTGAGCATTTAGTAGAGTTCTGGAATACGACCCTAAGACTGTTTATAGATATAACAGTTTTATGGCGTATAAAGTGTGCTCCTTGGGTTTGGCGGCAGAAATAGGTAAGGTGCTACTTTGGACAAACTCTTTCGCAAGGAAGCTCTACTGCTATTAAATAGTGTCCATGTTTCCTCGCAATGTTTTTCTTCTGGGAAAAGCTTATGATACATTTCAAATTAAATTTCGAACACTCAGAGGTGCAAGCCGTAGGTCAAACCAAGACTATTAACAGGAACAGAAAATAATATTTTATAAATAAATTTACTTTTGGGAACGGCAGGTAGTTTCAATACACGAACAATTTACTGTACCTGACTACGTTCCACAGCTGGCCACGGGTAAATATTAATAATGTCCTGCAAGAGATATTAATCTAAAAGTCCCGCAGCGCTATCTAAACAACAATTTTAAACTTTAAAAGTTAAAATACGAGCTGGCTGTTTCATAACGGTTAAGCAGACTGAATTGCTCCTTTGGGTTTGCGTCCAATGCATAGTTTCATACTGTGATGTTATAGAGGATAAATTACTATGCAGTAGTTTTTGTCAAATGCCATTAAAAAAGATCAACGATGGATATACAGAGTTACCCTTTTAACCGCCTTCAAAAAAACTACATTATAATTTATAAAATCAAAATACCCGACAGCAAAAAAAATAACTGATAATCTCAATATAGAGTACTAAAAAAACCGACCTCAAAAATTCAAGGAATTACATCTATTTGCAAAGTTTTATTGAAATCGGTTACCGGAATGTGCGCAAATCCGGATTCATCCCCTAGTTCGCCACTATACGGGACTTAAAACAGGAGATAAGAAAAATTGGCGCTCACTGCTTAAAGTATATTGAGAAAAAAACGCCTTCAATTGGAACATAGCTAAATCAATCATTAAAATAATTGCTCCTTATAAAATTTAGGCGCTATTTGTAAAAATAAATCTTTTTGCGTGAACAGCATACAGAACAACATATGGAATATTTTCCTCAAAATTAAAAACTACTGAGGACCCGCTTTCTAACAAAAATAGAATAATAAATCAGTTCTCAAATGCCGTAACTGAGTCATCGCGTAATATACATACAAAAAAACATATAATCGAATAGAGAACCTCCTCCTTTTTTTGAAGTCGGCTAAAAATAGATAAACAAGCTCTTTAATACATGGACCTTTGTTTGACCAATGTAGAACGCACTATACATGCGATGTGTTTTGTTCTGTATCTCTTTACTTAAGTGGACTATTATGGTCATTGGCATACTTAGGATGTTGTTAATTTAACTACAGAAAATATGCAGTTTACACTCGATTTAAACAAATAATAAAATATATTACTAGTCAGCCGCTGGTAGTTGTAATTGTACCTGGCTGAGTAAAGAAAAAAATTAATAGATTTCTCACAGATGGCGCGACGGCAAAAAGGTCGTTAAAAACCAAAAAGAAAAATCTGCAAGAAGCACATAAAAAAATTCATAATGTTTGCTGGTTCGTTCCAGAGCTCAGTTGGGAGAAAGTCAAGCACGGTATGCAGAAGGCACTGGTTCGAATCCAGCCGGATCAAAAGTGGTTACATTTGAAATATTTTATCAATGACCTCGGCGACGGTTTGCCCTTTGGGCGTTGAATAACGAGGTCCTGGATTCGATTTCCGGCAGGACCACTTTGGGAAATAAACTTTTCTTAATTTGATCTGGTCTAGGACAATTGCCAAGCACGGCCTTATTTAAATTTATTCATTTATTGATTATACATGCATAGAATGTTTTGTATTATACTTATATGTAGATAATGAATATAAAAAAAGCTAAAGTTTTTTTCTTTGACACACACGTTGGAACAGTGATTTAAAGGATTATTGTTTTTTTGATCCCATGTAGGCAGGTATTCCACATTCGAAGGTTGCTTAAGTAAATCTGTTTACAAAACAAACAGGGAGTGTACAATATTTACCTACCAGAATCATGTTTCGTATGTAATACCAAAAAAACACATCACACAGATTCTCTTGTGTATAAAAGAAAAATAAGGCTGATTTTATCATCGCCTAATGCCATATTTTAATGCTTTAGGAGATTTTAATATTAATTAATCAGCAAGTATACAGTCTCCCGGGGGTATAGTAATAAAACAATTTAAGAGTCTTAACTATGACCAATTATATCAACCAAAACACCACAAATATGAGAAATCGTGGTATTTTTCAAAAATTTATAAATTTGCCGAAAAAGCATAAATTTTAATTCATCGTTTTCTTATTCGCACAAAATATACCTCACATTATATTATGTTGTTATTTACAGTACCTAGTTTATTTCTTAGCTTTTAAATGACGCGAAAACTTGGCTTATTTTGATCTATGAACCCTTCTCGTAGGTGTTTCAGTCCTAAAGAAAAAAAATCTGATTTTTTTTTTCGAAATGGTGGAGAACGTGTGGCTTTTGGACAGTACAGTAACAAAATCGTTGGGGACGGCGTGTATCTTTAGGATGCGTGTCTGGTTCAGCAGGCAAGGGAAGTTTTCTCAAAAAACTGCATTTTGAGCTCATACAAGGTGTTTTTGTCGACAAAATTGTCCGTTATTAATCGCCTTAAAATTTTATTACTACATTCCCACACACATCGTATATAGATTACCATGAAAGCCTTCCTTCCATGTTTATATGATAATAGTAGAGTGTAAGTAGGGTGTAATAATCATTAATTCTATAGCAATTTTTTTTAAGGTACTGCTCGTTTACTGTGCTGACTTCCCCGAGAAGAACGAGCAAGAAACTCTATGGATTGCTCTTTTCTAATAAACTTAAATGCTATGGAATACACTTCGAGTAATATTTACTTGAATCTTGACACATGTCGTCTTTCCATACATGTTTATCTAACACGTAGTCTTCAATTTTGGAATATGATTTTTCAATTAAAAAACTTTCGATGTAAGTTTTAAATTTAGGTAATGATAATCTCCGAATTCTTATTATAACAACATTTAAAGTTCCAAAAGAATCGTTTGCCTTAGTCAAGCGAAATCGTGGTACTATGAGTTTGGTTAATATTATGGATATCGTCTTTCTTATTGAAAATATGCATATTTTTACAGGCATATAATACCCTGTACCATGAGTACCAGAGTGACGACAATTCTGAGGGCAATACTCGGAATACCTTAACTGGAACCAATTTAAAAATGTTTTTTCGCTCAAATCAGGGATCGAATCTAAAAACCTCCTCATCAAACGCCCATAGTACTAATCACTGTGCCACCGAAGAGTATAAGCACACCCCGTAATGTTACCCCACCCCACCCCAGGTGGGGTATAGGGCTCGTATAATAGAGTAGTGTGAGTATATAGTACCAATAGGCTACACGAAGTACTTATTTCAATTAATTAATTTTTTTTGCTGTTCTCACTTATATATTATATGGAATCAAGAACAACCTTCATTTATTCTTAAAGTAATTCCATAAACTTGGTGCTGATTTAGATTGCAATACTTTGACCAGTTCAGCAAATAATCCAGCTCCTTGTGAAAGTGTAAGTGGAGTTCCATGTGAAAGAATCCGCTAAAGGAAGTACTGCCACTGTAGGTGCTGGTGAAATTACAGGCACATGGCACTTGTCAACTTATGTCTCAGGGTGACGGGCGCAGTGGCAGTGCCATAACATATTTGCGATTTAAAGCTCTGAGTGGCACTGCAACCGTTATGGGTAGGTATTTCTCTTACCAGGCGCACGACTTGTTCGTCCTTCAGTTGGTATTATAGTAATCTCAGTACCTCTGTACTAAAAAAACCGAGCTCAAAGGTTCGTTTTAAATGTGAACTTTAATGAAAACCTTTTCTAAGCAAGCCTTACCCACATTTTTACTTATCATCAAATTAGATTTAGTAATAACCATAAATTGCGGGAGCAAGAAATATAGAAAAGTTTTATAATAATTTTAAATAACCCACATTGTCGAAATATTGAATTGCAATAACATCTAACTGTTTCTCCTCTGTCACCCCATCTGCTTCTTTGCAGTAACAGAATATTCGTCCTCAATTCAGAGGCGGCTTACAGCAAATTGGCATCAGATTCCTCCCTTTTGTCGCTTGCGGGATCTAACACTATAAAGATCTTTCTCGAGTTTCCCTGGGGTGCGCCTAAAGGTATTCGAGATTTTCAAAGTTAAGACGAAGTACTTCAACGCGAGCCTAGATTTTAGGAAGTGAGGTCGGGGAGTCGCCCCTAGCGTCCCGCAATCCACGCGCTCAAAATTAATATGAATAAAATAAGAACAGGCGGAGAAAATTTGACACAGATCCAACGTCGTTAACCGCCCGATGGTGACTGACGAGGCAGCGGGCGGCGCGACGTGTCGTTAAGCCGCTGGACAATTTACAAATTTTCTACGGTTTTATATCTAATGTTTGCGCCACGGTTTATTCGTTCTGATTTATACTACAAAAAAACATACAGTACAATGCCGTATAAACGGGGGATTACCCTTCCTCCATCCGCACCAGCACTTCGAACGGTGCGACCAAAATTCAGTCGTAATTACGCCCGTGAGTCGGTAGACAACTCATTTTGCGTCGTCGTGGCACAATCCGGACGTATATGTGAAACCGCATGCAGTGTGGATTACGCAACTCACAACTGATATAATTACTTTCGTCTGGCCTCACCCTTATATTAATCAATGCTTAAGACACTACCATTGTTTTTTTTTCTTCCATGAGTGGGATAGTAACAACTGAAGAATTTATGATAGAATCTCTATATATATTTAGGACCAAGTCGCTAAATATATAGGTCTAAATTAGTTATAATTTAAATTAATAGGAGGAACACTTTTTTTATAATATCAAATAACGGGACGAACAGCTCGTGCGCCTGATGGTAAGCTACGCGCCTGTCCATAACAGTTGCAGTGCAGTTAAATCACACAAATTTGAGGGGCACTGCCACTGCGCTCGTCACTCTGAGACATAAGTTGACAACTCTCATGTGCCTGTAATTTCACAGGCACCCTTGCCCTTCAAAATCGGAACACAGTAATGCTGACAATTCTGCTTGGCGGCAGAAATAGGTAAGGTGGCAGTACTTCCCTGGACGAACACTTTCACAAGAAGCTCTACTGCTACTAAATGTGCTATGTCTTCGGATGGAGTGTGATTTCTGTTACTTTTAATACTTTTTGTTAAACAACAAATTACATCCAAACAAAAGGACTTAAAGAGGCGTCACGGAAAAGCTATAAGACGCAATCACAATGGTAGATCTCACCCTGTTCCTTAGGCGTTTAAAATAATAATGAATTTGCAATTAAAATGAACCTCAGTACGCTAGGGGGTTAGTAGGTTGGGTGTTTGCCATTCCGATAGTTTTGTGTTTGGGCAAGGTATACCGTACAGGAGTATGCGTTATTTCATAATATAATTTTTTTATGGAAAGTACAATCAGATTTTTTGAGCTTATTGCAGATATTTGTTTTTGGTTTTTATCGACTTTTTTGGCGTAGCGTATTCTGTGAGTAATCTATAAAATAGGAAATGAAACTATTTTTCCGGATTTAAATCGCGTATATTTGTTTTTTCAAACAAACTGACGTTTCGGGCCCTTTACAGGTCATGGGTGACCGTGAAAAATAGTTTCATTTCCTATGTGTAACAATTGCGAAAACCTAAGAACTCGATAATCTATAAAAGTTTTTGTAATTAAGTGTTTATCGAATGTCAAGATGCTTTACCACCATGATATTTAATTATTTTTTGTGAAATTACTCCACTAGTTTATTATAATTATTAAACAAAGATCGAACACTTAGAAAAAATCCACTTCGATCCAGTTGGATTCGAACCAATCTCTCCCAGCGAACCATGCCAAATGCTACGCCAACTATGCCACGGAACAAACCAACGGACCTCACGAACCTTCCCACATGCTTATTGCAGATCTTTGTTTTCAGTTTTTAACGTCTTTGATGTAGCGCCATCTGTGAGAAATCTATGAAAGTTATTCTTCACTCTGTCAGGCACCTTTACAATTACCGGCGGCTGACTTCGCTTTAAAAAACTGTTATTTTCAAGTTTTTATTGAATATCACGATGTTTTAGCACTACTTTAATAGATAACTTTTTTACTATTTAGGCTTATTTCATTGTACATCCTGTACAAGTTGGCGACTGTGACAGGACCCGGTCTGCAAAAACAACAAGCAGTGAAGAAGAAAAACAAGAAAAATTCTACGAATGCCTGTCACACGTCATCGGGCGAGAAGAACAATAGTACGCGACGAAGTTTCTCGAAGCCTACCGGACAGTTATCGCTCCAGAAGGTCACTCCTAAAGGAAGTAAGCCCGTTCTTTGCTTCTTTTCCTTTTTATATCCGCAATTTTTGTGAATCTATCGCCTTCCCACTACAACTTCATGCGCATATAAGCGCTTAGCTTAGCCAGATCGGACGGTTACCATGCTAGTCTGCCACGTAGAGGTCACGGGATCGATTCCCGGGCCGGGAGAAATATTTGTATAACCTACATTTTATTTCTCTCGTGACTTTGGGTAGTTTCTGGTCGCTTCAGGGTGTGTCCATGGCACCCGCGACACAGATTTTCCCAAGTGCGGGACTATGAGTGTGTGCGTTCTCCTTCTTCTTAGAAAGCACATCTTTAGCACTTAGCTTAGTCACATCACTGAACATTCCAGAGTTCGCGCCCCGTACTGTGTTTGGCTCCTCAGCGGTTGTTGCTACGCGTGGATCGCTGCCCCGCTGCTTGCACGCGCTCAGCTACCCAATCGTGCATCGCTACCTGCTCGTGCGCCATGTTGCTCTCGCTCGCTTATTTACTTGCTTCGCCTCATTACCCGTTGGTTTGCTTTATAGATATAGACAAAAAGGGGAGATATTGTATGGGGGCGTGATTCGAGTCGCCTCGATATGATCAAAATGATCATGTCCAAGTAACACACCTACAAACATTGCCACAGTGACATGGCGATCGTTGTACATACAAGATCTCTCGTAAAACGTGAAAATGCAAAGTTGTAGCGATACACCTTGTTAAAATTGGAGTGAAAACAAAAATTTTAAAACCAGTGAGATAACATTCCACCGGCTATTCGCATTTTAGTTACTATTTCTATTATTACTCAATGTTTTCTTTGTGTCTCCATAGAAATTTCTAGGCTCAAACATAGTGATGTTCATTTACGATGACTGATGTTTATCGACAATAAATTTTTACTGAAATGTTTGAATTTCTTACTATGATTTTTGTAATTGATTGTCCCTAAAATATCGAAGCGAAAAGCATACACCTTAAATTGATTTCTTTTATTGTATTATTATTATTATTACAACATTTTATTTCGAGTAACGTTAACACAACTCATATTTCGGACAACCGTTTCAATTTCATGTCAATTTGTATGTTGCTGTTGCTTGAAGAAAAACGTATGCGTATTATTGTTTTAGATATTTAAATTCCATTATACTCGTAGATTAAACGTAGAATATTTTAAATTTTAAGTTTTTCCAGTGATTTTAAAATAAAAGAAGGTTGGATTGAAGCTGCAGGAAAATCGAAAGATTGGTTTTCTTATTACTATTTCTGACTTTGTGTCAATTTCCATAGCAAATGCATTTAAATAATAAATAAAATAAAATACAATAATATAAAACTACATAAATCCTTCATAAAAGAACAACATAATTTAATTTATTAAATTCGTTGATGGTTCGAGTTTACTCTTGATAGTGACAGCTTCACCAACCCGTGGTAACGTGTCATGGAATATTGACACTGGCGACGATCGCCAAATATTTTATATTATTCTTATAAAATTGACACTGGTCCAAGCCTAGTGGCCGCCATTAAGAAAATAATAATGATTTATATTAATATATTAATTTTATAATACACCAGTACCAGTTTAGATATAGTATGAAAAATGGAATAATTTTTTTAATATTAAAAACAGCCACATGGTTATCCAATTATCGATTAGGTAGGAGTAGGACCACATCACTCGTTGAGTGTTAGCTTAAAGTTAATAATAAACAATTCACGGAGCGGTTTCCATCCGCGCCGCATGCGCGCTGCTAGACAGCGGTTTTATTTCTATACTCACGACCCTGCAAGTTGTGCGGGCACGTAGCCGCCGCGGTTGCGAGCACGAAGCCGTTGCGATTGCAGAACGGACCGCGAAGTTAATGGGACTTAATTGCAAGTCGCGCGGTTAATAGAGAACTCACCCCGCGTGCGCCTGCACCACATTGCGCCTGAACCGACCGTCAAAGTGCGCGGGCGACGACGGCCGCCAAGCGCGCAGGTCATCGCGTCCTGCGCGGTTCTACTAGTATCCCGCCGCGGCAACCGCGAGCAACCGTCACCACTACAGGCGTAAAACGCACCGTCAAATGTGCTACTAATTTTACATACTTAACTGTTACATTCTACAGATGCCGCGGTCCCACGGCAGACGCGGGTGAAAGCCGCTCCGTGAGTTCTTAGTGTAACGAAAAATGAGTTTCAGTGCCATCTAACGTGTAATAGTTAGCTATTATATACTAGTAGCATTTTTACTAAAACGCCACCTGATGCTGAATGGCTGAACCAGGATGAAAAAAATAGGTACTGAAATATTGTAATATAACTCTTATTCAAGTTACTGTAAGTTTAATTTTAAAATTATGTTACGTCGTTTTCACGTTTTAAGCCCTACCCAATCAAAATCTTTAAGTTATGGTAGTAGATAATAGAGCGTAAAGTTTGAATTGCACACAAGCTAAAATGTGGTGACATCGGTACCCGATCTTACCCAGCGTCATTACATATCTCCCCTTTTTTTCTATATCTATTGTTTGCTTGCACATTTCAGCCTATTTTTGTTTGCGCGTTAATTTTATATTTATTAAGCGTCTTAACATATCGCACCTTTGATGTAAGAAGGCCACATCTCTGCTACCTGATCTATTTCTGCCGCCAAGCAGTAATGTGAGAATTAATAATGAAGTAATGAAGGGTAAAGTTGTTGGTAAAATTACAGGCACACGAGACTTATGAGCTTTTGTCTCAGCGTGACGGGCGCAGTGGCAGTGGCCCTCAGATCCTTGCAATTTAAAGTTCTAAGTGGCACTGCAACTGTTATGGACAGGCATGTCGCTTACCTCCAAACACACGATTTGTTCGTCCCGTCAGTTGGTATTATAAAAAAAAATACATAATTTGTGTCACTAGCTCGTATTATTTTTATGAAATTTAAATATGATAAAGGCACATTTGACATACGATAAATGAATCTATTATGTTCTAATCTTAGAAATCTCAGTCTGAATGTCCTACTTGTACGATAGAAGCGCATTAAACGTTTAAAACGATTGATAGACAATTAATATCTATTCGTAACTCAAACAAAGAAACTATTGTTAATATTCTGAACTGAAACTAACCCGTAACAGTTAATGCGCTTCCATTGAATCCTGACCCCTATCTGGATAACCCGGTTATTTGAATATTCAAATCGGCTCAGTTAAATTGCTGAATCCTTCTGAAAATGTTGCAACAGATATGAGTAACAAGTTTCGTTATTTGATTTGAACTTTATCCTGCAATACTACCCGTCCGTCTATTTATCGCGCGTTAGCTTTGCTACGTTTTGCAGCAAGGCAGACTAGCGTAGCGACGGAAGAATAAAAACAATAGAATGACTAAAACTTAAAACTACTTACTAAAACGCACACAAACAAATGATAAATACTATGAAATCTTGATAATGATTGGTCGCAGCATTGACTTACAATTATATGGTCGTCGGGTCCGCGCTAAAAAGTGTCCGCACTTGTAAGGCGCTAAAATCGTATACAGAGCGCGACACTCCGCTTTAGTCTTCATTTGTTCTACTGACAGCGCGATACTGCGATGACATTACAATTTAAATTTCGAATAGGTTGACTTGGGACATTTTTTTCGTGGTTTTTGTATTAGACCCGTCGTCCATTTATTTGTAAGTCAATGGGTCGCAGTTATTAATTTAAAAAAATGTATCAAATTCTGTAATGTTAATATAATTTAAATTTTACCCAGTCGCTGTATCGCTGAAAGTTCAATATTATTATTGCAAGTTACGACGTTTTGATTTTACATGAAAAATTTTAGTCAACGTGCTGCCATCTTGCAGCCTGTAGCTGGACTATGACGAACGACTAACGTCTGAGCGAATAGAAAGTAGTATCTTCTCAACAACAGATGTCTTCTTTAATGCACACATTGCGTATTGAACTCTATTTCGATGAATTAAGTTTAAAATTAACAAAATACTTATGAAGCATTTTTTCGCATAGCTTTTGTTCGCTACTAGCTTGAAAAATTCGAGATATTTACTTAGTTCTCAAAAGATAAAACTCGGCCATATTGCTCTGGGATAATGTTTACTTTCGTTTGTTACAGTCATCGAGTATATAACCAGAATTTGTGACGAAATATCATTTTAATTTGTTGTTTCAAAACTATTCTGCCATATCATTACTGTGACAATTGCGCTCCGATTGGCTAGCCCGAGTTCGAAACAATTGACGGGTGTCGTCGTGGTCAACTGTTTCACTTCATATCGACCAGTTAACTTGAGCTTTACTATAATGGACGAAAATTGCAAAATTACAAATTTAATATTTAATTACCGATGAAATGTGATTCCATTTGTTTTGTAATTAGATGTTTTGCTGTTTTTCCCACAACACCCAATAGAACAGCACGACATTGTTAGAGATATTATCTCTATTACAATAAATACAGAATTTTTTAGGAATATACGGAGACGTACACACAGGTCAGTAGTTCGCCTGTCTATATTTCAGTGCAAAAGGGGGTTGATATTTATAAGACCTGTATCGCTAATGTATTACCAGGAATATATGGCCCTTATTTCGTCTCTTTACATACTCGATGGTTACAGTAGATACAAAAATCAATTCGGTAAACAGAAAATCGAAAATTTATAAAAAATAAGATTTAATGGTGATACAAAATACTATCATGGGTACCATTTGAAAATAATACCACCGCTGAAATTTTACACAGCAAACGCTTATTACACTACCAGATTTCAAGGGCCCTAAGGCAAGGTTTCGGGTGGCCTCTAATTTGCTTATATATACGTCGCCCTCCTAACTCTTGTTACAACTCCCTATGTTAGAGTTAGAGTCTTTTAAAATATGTTAGTGTAATAATTTTTCAAGCTGGTTTTCCATGGCCCGTGCTTTAGTTGGTCGCGCCGCGCAAGCTCGCGTCGGCGTGTTGTGGGAAAAGGACCGCACGAGCGCGTACGGGCTCGCCCGCGAGGGCCCCTCAGATCCTGCACGTGTCGGTTACTTCAAAGGCGCGACGGGAGAGCATGCATGTTTGGCGATTATTCTTTGTTTAACAGCGTTAGTTAGAATAAATAGTGAGAGTTGGTAAAGCAAATTACGTTATGTTGAATTACTTAATTTATCTCGACATGCTATAATTTTATGATAACACCCCTCTTCTTCTTAGAGTGACCGTCAGCTTTCTGTATCTATCTCTATCAGCAGCCAACCGTGCAGCTGTTCGACGCAGGCAATATTCTGCGAACACGATTTCTTTTTTCACCCAGCGCGTCTCTTGCCCTGTACTTTGCTCATCATTATCGGCTATAGCAGCGTGTATCTATCGTTCCTGATCACGTGACTAACACATTCTATTTTGCGCCTTTTAATAGATGGTATCGTTTTCCGGGACACATGAACACGCTTAAGCACAGTTTCGTTCGCGACTCTCTGTGTCCAACCAATGCGAAACATGACGGTAGCACCTGGTAGCACCACATCTCAAATACCTGCAGGCGTCTATGACAACACAGAGTGGCGTTTTTTGCTGGTTCTTTTTGTTATGTAAGTCGTATCCATGTACAAAAGTGACTGCAGAAATAAGCATGCGTTCTTCACATAATTATTTACGAATAACGCACACCAGTAGGGTTAACATGGCAGAGTATGACTAGCACGAAAGCGACGTAAAGCGTACGTAAACGTAAAGAGCTATGTGCGAGAGTAACAGTATCTCACGCTTTATGTCGCTGTCGCGCTAGTTGCGCTCTTTCGTGCTACTGCTACTGAATAAGTGACTCCACGGGCAGTGGACGCGACGAATCGCCTGTAGCGCGAGCGCGTCTCTTGAAATCATGATCCGTGAGGACCCAGCATACGAGTGACAGCTACGTTGTACTACATAACACGCCCGTGTGGCATCGTCACGTACAAATTTTCGTCTTCATGTGTTAAATGAGAGATGGCTAAATGTGCGAAACAAATTTTAGAAACATCACCATCATGAAATGAATTTGAAATTTCAGTTTCAACCCTACGTGTTGTGTTATTGCGATATACGGACTTAAACAAACTAACAATATATGTATATATGCTATTGTCTTAGAAAATAATAAGAGGGTATATTGCCATTGTTATGGTAAACGAGATGACATTCAGCGGGTCACGCCTACTCCTTGGGGTTAACCATTTCGCCCTATGCATTATTCATGGGGAAATTTGACATGGCTTCGCACATCATATATTATTTGGTGATAAGATTTTGGTAAGGCGTCGATTCTTTTTAACGTTTCTGAAAAAAGATTACGACTACGATTAACCAGCTAAGATGGGATCGTAATATGGTTTAATAACATGGAAAAATAATAAGGATAATCTTGGTCGTGTAATAATGAGCTAATGAGCCTTTGTAACCTATTAGTTTAACCTATCATCTCTAAAGTAGAGGGTCGTGGATTTTAAACTGTGTTCGATGGAGAACGAGGTTGCGGATTCGATTCCCAGTATGACCAAATTGGAATATCAACTTTTTCTAAATTGATTCTGGTCAGGGTGTTCTGGAAAGTGCCCCAGAGTGAATTACATTGCTCTGGTACTCACAAGGGATTCCCATAATTGAGACCAATGTAAGTCTAAAAAGTGTTAACCGACTTCAAAAAAGGGGAGGTTCTCAATTCGGCCGCATTTTTTTGTGTGTGTCTGTTACGCGATGACTCCTATTTAATTTTGAAGAAAATATTCCGCCTCTAAGAGTGGAAAATTAGGGGATGAATCCTGCTTATACGATTTCACCCCTTTTCCAGTAACCAATTTCAATAAAACTAGAACTACTAAAAATAGAGTTAATTCCACAAACTTTTGAGTTCGGTTTTTTATAATAATGACGTTAAGGTATCACCATCATTAACACTGTAATAACCAAAAACAAATATCTTTCCAGCGAATGATTTGATAAATTTTGTTAACAACCTCGGAGCTATACCTTTTCCTGGTGCCACATAAAGAAGTTACTTATAGCCTTGTAAAAGTCACTAAAGACCAATTTCCTGGTTTACCACAGACATTGGATACCCAGTATTAAGGCCAAGAAAATGAGGTCAAGGTAGCATACAAATTACCTCTTTAATTTCTCTACAAAATTTCTTTTATCCTCCAAAACTCTTCGACGAGGTATTCAACAGTCAATTTATCATCTAAGCACAATGAAGTAACACAAGAAAATTCGTCTTAATCCATTAAAAGTTCCTTTCTACGTTTTTTCTTTCATAATAAAGCTGCTTAAAGAAAAGCTTCTTAAAACATTAATTTTTTACGTTATTATACTAAAAAGATTCGTTTTTCTCTGCTGGTTTGTACGAAACGATTGAATGGATACATAGACTAAGTAATCTTAATTCTCACCAGAGGACATAGTAGTAATATAGGAAAAGACAAATTTTGCACCTTTGTAGTAAACAGTATAATATTTCGTAACTGCTCAAATTTGCAAAATAGCTTTTTTTACTTTCATAAATTCAAATTTTACAAAAAAGGCTTTAAAAAGGGGGTTAATTAGAATTATCTGTGACATTTTAAAAGTTTTATGAGGTCGTCAGCACAATGTCGTCAAATCAGGTCTGTACAGTGCAAATTATACTTATACGATATTACAATGAAAAAAGTGTAATTTTTAAAGTAAAAATGACATTAATTATTTTAAAACCAATCTAGAAACACGCAGCGAATAATAGATGTCTTTTAGCAATCAATAAATAGTATTTTTAAGTTGATAAAAGGAAAAGGTTCTCAATTGGACTGTATTTTCTTTTTGTCTGTTACGCGATGGCTCCGGCATTTGTGAACTGATTTAAATGATTCTTTTTTGTTGAAAAGAGGGTACCTCAATTTAATTAGTTCCATTTAAATTTAAAGAAAATATTCCACCTCAAAGGGTAGCAAACTAGGGGATGAATCCGATTTGGCGCATTTTCCGGTAACCGGCAATAAAACTTGGCAAATAGATGTAATTCACGAACTTTTGAGGTCGGTTTTTAGAATTAGTTTATCAAAAAATTATGTTATTTATATACGAAACATATACACCTACCTTTAATAAGTAAGCAGTAGTGGTTATGACAATAACTACAAATATTTATTTAATATAGTCATTTAGCGATCTAGTCTTTTCTATGATATCAAAAGACAAGATGAACAAGCCGTGAGCCTGGTGGTAAGTGACAACTCTATCCACAACAGTATCTTGAGAATCTGGTTACTTCAAGATGTAGAAGTTGATATATTGCATCTCCGGTGAAGTAGAGTCCTATCTTGTAAATGCACAAGTTTACAGGTTTTACATATTTACCGTTCACATCTGTAGAGATGGTGTTGGACACGAGAAGCAATTCAAGGAGACTAGAAACAAAATGTAAATATGGTAAATGTCGAAAGTTGACATCATGGATGTGTAAAAAATGTAATGTTTCTTTATGTGACAATAAGAAAAACATGTGTTTCTCAAAATTTCATATATAATATAGTTGTTGCTTGCACCTACATAATGTTTTTTTTAAGTTCTTATTGCAAAAGAATCAAATTTGATACAAGTTCTTTTTCGCATGTTAAAGCCATTATAAACATGTTACGATTTTTTAAATTATTTTTCTCGTATTCTCTGTACCAAATGCAATCCGAAACTATTTTTTTATTTTATAACAGAAATTCATGCATTTAAGGGGTAACTTGCAATTGCACAAATGTACAGGAAACTATTTAAAAGTTTTATCTTATATTTTTGAGGCTACCTGATCACCTTTCAAGAGCACATTGATGTTATATTATGTTAAGTGTTGCGCCTTCTATGAATTAACTGTCTCTGTTTTCGTTGACGACCTCGGTGATGAAACTGTGGGCGCTAGGCGAGGAGGTCCTGGGTTCGATTCCCAGTAGGACCAATTTGGGAAATTAACTTTTCTTAATTCTTGTTACAGTGTTCTGGGAAGTTCCCCATAAGGTATACCCTAGTTTAAGACCAGGCGCTTGATGTGGTTGTCTGGCCCATTATTATTACTCTGTATAATTTTAATTGTTAAGTCGTTTTCATATTATTTTTTAAGTTGAATCTGCGTTTCCACCGTAGGTACAATGTGTCCATTCAATCAATGTACTACCTATTTGGAGAACCTGCAAGGTCTTATAGTCGTTCCTATAAGAAGTTATCAACTTCATCCTTAAGCTGGGGCCATTGCACAAAGCAATTATGTAAATTGCGAATAATAATGTTAGCAGCTCATTTATTGTATACCCTTCGGTTTTATTGTAATTGATGCTATTATCGAGTTGCACAAGTTTTGTTCTTTTAACCCTTTTGTTTTTATTGTTGCTAGTTAGTAGCAGTTTTGTATATTGGGTGGTCTACATAGTGTTTTTACTGTATGAAATTGGAGACAGCTGGACAGAACGTCTCATACGCAAAAAATACCAATTTCAAAATATTGGGTGAATTAAATCTTGCAATTCCATCGCACACTCTCCGTGATATATCTGTAAGGAATACTGATAAGCAGGCAACTTTACGGCGGTGTTCAAGGCTCTGCAGCTTTGCCTCTACTAGAACCGAGTCACCTATAAGCCTCTTGGCAGACTTTTCTATTACCAAAGAGGTCATCGAATATTTGTTACCGCCTTCCTTTCTTCTTTTATCACCTGTTACAATAAATTTTGTAAACCGAGCCTTCTGCATTTCATGTCTCAAAGGTTGGGCCACACCCATAATACTTGCGGAGCAATTTAAAGTTTTGTATTGCAAAGTTCTGATAAGCACTGGTACCCTGTATATGCCTCTAGTTTCACCGGCTTACCTTTCGGAACCTGGAATGGAGTGATGCTCACATTACTGCTTGGCGGCAGTATCCAAACTCTTTCATGTTAGTAAATATTCTATATTAATCATACAGCTTTTACTAATGTTGAGTCTCAATTTGTTTACCACCAAGTTCCAAGTAGCAATAACTTTGATTGTAAATAATGAAGTATTTTTGAGCCTAATTCCTTCTTCAAAGATGCTTGCGCTCAACTGTGAGCCGCCAAATTATATAAATATATTACGTTGTTAGCGAAATCATTATAATTATCACTTGATTTCAAAAAGTATTTTATAATAAAAGGTAATTAACCAAAATTACAGCATTTAAGTCACATATGAAACCCACATAATAAAAATGTGTAGCATCCTATCCCTTATTATGTTAATCCTTTTTGTAACACCCCGTATTTCTTTACACACTCTTCATCATACATTTTCTGTAATGGAATGGGCGTACACTGCGTGGGACATTTTTCATACATGAATTATTACTCCGCGATAAGTGGAGTAGTGTTACAATTGCAGTGCAGCAGGTGGAACAACTTTACATCGGGACTGGCTGGCTATTTAATGACGTCATTGTTGTTAATGCCATCATGGGAAAAGAATACTATATCATCTCATTAAGTCCCATTTCTTCTTGCATAGCTAGCCAAATGTATATCCCCCGGACTTTCTGACAGGTGCGAATCTTCTTTAACGTGAACGTCTAAGCCATTGTCCTATCCGCTAGTGCGATACTGGTCGAGAACTTCACATAGTCATGTATTTCAAAATTGTTGAATTCCGGCAAGCAGGTGCCTTCAGGATATATTTGTTCATAATGAGCAAGTTAAACATACTCTGTGGCCCAGATCCGTGTTACAGATCGAAAATGGATCTTCCTATGGAAGGTTAGCGTTCTCCCACCTGGGTCATCAGTTAGCACATTTCAAATTCCGTGGAGTGACTCAAATACCTATGGTACTGAAGGAAATTTCTTAAGAAGCCGTTCTTTGTCTCGTAGACAAAAATATATAGATATAATTAGTTAAATCTGTTGTGAAATAACCAACGGCTTCCCACGACATCTGTCGCGTTTCAAATTGAAGAGGTACCTTGAATTTCTGGATGAAAAACAAACGCATATCCCGACAAACTGGTACTATCTTTCCTGTACGGTACAACCTTAATATTTTCAGTGCAGAGTGTTTTTTTTCTGTTTCTTTCTTTTTTCTTTCTAGTAAGATTGTCAACAAATGAAATGTTATCAATTTAAAAAAGTACTTGCGACCAGACAATACGCTTAAGAGAATTTTAATAATTCCATTATAATTAGAGATAATTATGCAAAGTAGTAAGTTGTCCTTAGAAAAAAACTTTCATTTTGTGTAGTCGGATTACAATAGTTTAAATATTTAAAATACAAAATTACAACCTACATCGCAGCAAGTTTTCAGCTAAAAGATTTATCGCAGTCCCTAAAATCATCTCTGTGAACCGCATTGCTATTTGTCATGCGACAGCTGGTTCCAAGCAGTTCACACCGGCTCAGAGCGGTTCTAGCGGGATTATTCCGGTTTGTTCCAGCTATACTTTATTGTGGTTTACCTTCATATGCCCTAATACTGGGCAAACGTGTATTTTAAAGGTCACTCGTGTTAATTTAGAACGATTACGTTGATACCTTTTTTGATAAATGGGTTGAGACAGAAACTGTAAATGTGTTTACATAAGTAGTTTCTCAACATATACTTGGTTTTTTGAAAAGCTTAAAACTTTTTAAACTTTATTAACATAACAAAGGAGAACTATTATTTGGTGATATACTTGTGCAAAAAAAAAACAATCAAAACTAATGAATTCGCTTATAATTTTTGAGCTAACATGGTTAGTATGAATATTTTAGAGGTCCTGAGGCAAGTGGGATGACATTAATAATTTTAGATATTAATGTGCCTGTCTCTGAAGTTGCAAAACCACAGAGGCAGACGGTCCAGTGCGACGAGGATGGCTTCACAAAGGTGGTGAAGAGGAAGAGGAAGCCCACCAGCCGTAACCAGTGTGGCACAGCACCGACAGGACCGAACTTCCTGCTGCGTCCGGCCGTACCGACGACGTTGATGTACCTGTCGCGGCTGCATTACTCCACGAAGTCTGAGGAGATAGTGGAGTATATCAGGCATAAAGCCAATTACACCCTGAGGGTCGAGCGGTTGGAGTCTCGCCGCAACGTGAACTTTAATTCGTTTGTGGTGAGAATACCGACCGAACATCTTTCGACCTTCATGAAAGAGGAATTTTGGCCGAAGGGTGTCATATATCGGCGATTCCGTGGCCGGTTACCTGACACCAGATTGCGCCACACGTCGCCGATAAATGAAATCGTGTAGATTAGTTTTTTATTATTATTATATTGTATGTATGTTAGTTTAAAGGTATATATAATATAGGTGTATTTTATTTTATTTTGTTTTTATATTTGTTATGTATGTTAGTCTATAAGGTATGTATACATGGGTCTTTTTGTAACCTGATATAAATAAATAAATAAAAAATTTAAAAAAATTAATAAAAACAGACGCTTGTGCTAATGAGTGATCAAAGCGTCAATGTAGTCTGATTGCCAATATATTTTGCGGAGGCGCTCAGCCTGAACAGAAGTGTCTATTTCAAATGCTTAAAAATATATTCTTTACGATTTCTGTGTTTCTTGTCGATGTTCTTTATCTGATCATATTATTACAAAATCCCGAAAACAAGCTAAAGTAAAAGTATGAAACAAATTATTTAAGCGTAATGTAACTTTGCACATAATTTTTATATGAAGATATTTCTCTTTTAATACTACATAGAACCTGCAAAATTTTGGTTTTCAACTGAAACCCTATAGTTAATAAATTTACATTTATCCCTACAAATGTCGCGCCACCCGCTGCCCCGTCAGACGCCATTGGGTGCTTGTCAATGTTGGATCTGTGTCAAATGTTCTCCGCCTGTTCCTATTCTATTCAGATGAAATGTGGGGACATTTCATCTCCTAAAATCTAGGCTCAAATATTTCACCTTAAGTGATCTATGTACGTTATGAAATAAATAATACGTTCGTGATGAAATAATAATACGTTATGAAACGATTTGCACCCGACTAAAACTCCATTTATTGGGTAATGAATTTTTACAATATAAATTTTTTTTCGAAGAAATTGTAGTTGATTCGCAAATATCGCAGTAATCACGTAATATACACATATAACAAATACAGACAAATTGAGTAACTCCTTTTTTGAAGTCGATTACAACAATCACGTAAATTACTCACTGGGATTTCGAAAGTATAATAGCAGTAGAGCTCCTCGTGTATCCAGGGAACTACTGCCACTTTATCTATTTCTGCCGCTCAGCAGAATGTGAGCGTTACTGTGTTCCGATTTTGAAAAGTGTCATGACCTGGTAAGGGTGGCGGATAACTGATGGATGCACGTCGCGACCGACCGGCTATTCTGCCAACTTTTGGCGGAGGCCTATGTTCAGCAGTGGACGTCTTCCGGCTGATATGATGATGATCAGTCTTTCAGGTTTTTGTGATTTAAAGCTCTTAGTGGCACTACAATCATGTCGCTTACCACCAGACGTGCGACTTATTCGTCCCGTTACTGGGTAACATAAAACAAAAAAAAATTAGAATTGGTAGTAGAATTACGCAGCAGTCGAAATTGGTTTCAAAATCACGTAATTGGGGCGTGCGTTCCTAGTTTTTATTTTTATGTTACCAGCTTTTACAGAATAAGCGGGTTAGTCGAGAAGTAATATTGCAATATGGCGGATATTTCGCTCGGTAACAAGTTGCAAAGGGAATGGCATCGTTTGTTTTTATCGGTTGTAAGTGATTTTTGATGGTTTCGCGGCTCAACGTGAGGTTGTTCTCTAATGAGTCGAATATTGCAGGGTTACTGGTAATTTGGTTCATTGAAGGTGCCGTCGTAATGGATATGATTTTCATAAAAGTAAAAGGAATGTGGAGAAAACGTGGGGAAAAGTCGACCTTCGTATATATATTATATTAACCAGATTTCATTACAATGTAAACGTAACTGATACTTAACACGTACGGGAACAAAATTGCCTGTATATGCTGTCCTGATAATAAAGATTCTCACATGGCCACCGGTGGTACATCATCGCCCCATGAACCAAAAAATGTGTCGGGGTGGACTGCACCACCCGTGGACACGGCGAAATTATGTTTTGTAACTTTCTAATTAACCTATAAAGTATCTCAAGTATTTTCTTTGACTGTATAATTTTTGTTTGTATGTATGTTACGCGATAACTCCGTAATATAAAAAATACTCCGTGATAATTTGTTAACCGATTTTGAAGATTCTTTTTTTGTTGGAAAGAAGGTACCTCAGATGTGGTCGTATTTAAATTGAAGAAAACATTCCACCTCTGAGGGTGGCAAACTAGGGGATGAATGACTTTCGAGATTTTTTTTTTTTTTTATACATGACAGGCAAATGACTTCACTCCACCTGATGTTAAGTGGAAAGTGGTATCCAAACGTGAAGGAACCTAGTGCAGCGATGAAACCCTCACTGCACTAGCCACCTTCACCCTGCCTGCCTACAATATGCCTCTTCACGCCTCGTTTGAAGGACCCCATATCATAAGAGGGAGGGAAGACATGTGCCGGAAGGGAGTTCCATTTGTCAACCGTGCGGCAGAGAAAGGAGCCACCAAACCTTTTAGTACGCGATGGAATGCGGCAGGTAGTGAAACGGTGACTACGAAGGCCAGCACGCGTGCTTCTGAGCAGGAACGGGGAAGGGGGGATGAGGTTGAACAGTTCTTCAGAGCACTCACCATGGTACATGCGGTAAACGGCGCTAAGCGATGCAACATCTCTACGCAGTTGCAGAGGTTCAAGGCGTGATGAGACCTCTTCGTCGCCTATAATTCGAGTAGCACGACGCTGTAATTTATCCAAGGCATCGAGTAGGTACTTGGCGGAGCCGTCCCACAAGTGCGAACAATACTCAACGCAAGACCGGACCTGTGTTTTGTACAGCAGGCATAACTGGTCCGGCGTGAAAAAACGTCGCACCTTGTTCAGGACTCCGAGTTTCCGTGAGGCTGTTTTGATCACAGATTCGATGTAGCTCCTTGGATTCAAATCACAGCAGATTTCCATACCGAACAAGGTAAAACTGCTCTGAGGTGAGAGTGCTGTGCTCATCAGAGAAGGCATGGAAAGGAACGGCGATAATTTTGTTGTTAACGCACAAATCTGTGTTTTCTTGGCGTTGAACTCAACAAGATTTCTAGATCCCCATGCAGAGATGAGGTCCAATATCCTATTGAGGTCACCGACAAGATTAGATCGCTCTCTGTCAGTATCGGCGCGCCCAGCTGCGGGGAATCCGTGATATCCCCCATGAACAGTGCTATCATCTGCATAACAATGAATATTCCCAAGTGGAAGCATATCATTGATATGCAGAAGGAAAAGCGTGGGAGATAGGACGGATCCCAGCGGTACGCCGGCGTTCACATTCACGAACCTCGAAATGCTGCCGTCAGAAACGACGCGAATTCTCCGCTCACGAAGGAAATCGGCAATCCAGCTGCATAACTGGGCTGGCAAACCGTACGCCGGGAGCTTGGAGAGAAGAGCTTTGTGCCAGACCCGATCGAACGCTTTGGCTATATCGAGGCTAACAGCCAACGACTCGCCACGTTTGTCTATAGCCTCACCCCAAATATGCGATAAGTACGCTAGAAGGTCACCCGTTGATCGTTTCGGACGAAACCCATACTGCCGATCATTAATTATGGAGTGATCTTCTAGGTATTGGGTCAGTTGTTTGTTAAGGATCCGCTCTAAAACCTTGCATATTATGGAAGTAATGGCTATGGGACGGTAATTATGCGGGTCTGATCGGTCGCCTTTTTTGGGAACTGGTTGCACATTAGCCTCTCTCCAAGAGTCCGGCACACGACCTGAAGAGAGTGACAGACGATACAGTCGCGTTAGCACGGGGGTCAACTCAGCTGCGCAGCTCCTAAGTACAATCGCTGGGATACCATCAGGACCACTAGCTTTCCGGACGTCGAGAGACTGCAGCTGCGTACGCACATCGCATTGTCTGATACGAATATCAGACATCGTGTAGCCACAGTGAGGTAGAGTTGGTGACTGTGCGTTACAGTCGTCGAGACAGGAGTTAGCCGCAAACAGATTTGCCAAGAGGTCGGCTTTATCCTGCGGCTTGTGGGCTATATTGCCGTCAGAATATCTCAGCGGGGGAGCGAGGGCTGGCAGAAGTTCGACGCAACGGCTCTGGCCAGACGCCAGTAACTACGACTACCAGTGGGATGCGTCAGGAGTTCTTGGCCAACTCGTGCGACGCGCTGAGCATCCGCTCTGATGTACGCTCTTTTGCAAGACCTGGTGGCATTATTGTAGGCTGTTTTAAGTGAGTTCGTATTGGGATCGTCTGAAGCTCGACCCTTGATCCAAGCGCGGTATGCAGTCTGTTTGTTCTCAACAGCCACAACACACTCGCGGTTGAACCAGCGGTTGCGCCTCCCTTTACCGACGACATCCGAATGCGGGATGTAGTATTCCATCCCGATTAAGACCTCATCAGCAACGGCAGTCGCGCTAGCTGTTGGATCCACCTCACTAAAACAGCGCTGCCGCCAAGGAACGGATGCAAAATAGTCCCGCATACCGTCCCAATCTGCCGACGCATAATGTGAGAGACAAGGTGGATTGAGCTCCCCAAAACTTTTCAACCTGTATATAAATGATCTGATTGTGGGGCTCAGCAGTGAGCGTGTCGGCTGTACGATTGATACTGTTTATATAAACAATATCAGTTACGCAGACGATATGTCGCTGCTGTGCCCTTCAGTCGGAGCTCTCAGGAGGCTGCTGGCTATCTGTCAGAGGTACGCTAGTGAACATGGGCTGCTGTATAATTGTAAAAAAGAGTGTGTTCATGGTCTTCAAGGCCGCCGGTATGACACCTGAATCGGTCCCAGTGATCAGGTTAAATGGTGTCAATCTGGATCGCGTTTATCAGTTTAAGTACCTAGGGCACTGTCTTACCGACGACCTTGAAGACCAAGCCGATATAGAGAGGGAACGTAGGGCATTGGCGATGAGAAGTAACATGCTGGCACGCAGGTTTGCTCGGTGCAGTAGGCAAGCGAAAATCACGCTTTTTAAAGCCTACTGCCAAACATTCTACACGAGCAGCCTGTGGTTCAGCTGTACTAAAAAATCGCTCAATGCCCTACGTGTCCAATATAATAATGGGTTCAGGATGTTGTTGGGGCTGCCTCGCTGCTGCAGTGCATCGACCATGTTTGCTGAGGCGCGGGTTGATGGCTTTGAAGCCATCATCCGCAAAATACGGCATCCTTGCTCTGCAGGCTGCGGGGCAGCACCAACACCATTCTACAGGTCATACCGGATAGGTATGACCTGCCCATCATGAAATCCTTCATTCGGGTCCTGATCTAGTAGTCTTGTAAGACTGGTGGATCGGGATGCGAATGAAGGATAATAATAATTTGAAAACAATTTGACAATTTTTACTAACCCATAGATTAAGTTTTATTTTGTAAGTGTACTAACAACCAATGGATTTATTTGTCTGATATAATAAATAAATAATAATAATAATAATGCCAAATGCGGCGTTTAGCCACAGTAGGTGGTGGTGGCAGTATCGTTGCCACTTTAGTGGATATCAAGCAGTGATCCGAAGTGCCCAAAGGGGCTTGGACCTCCACCCGATATCCAGCCGGGCGAGACGTCAGCAGAAATTTATTTTGTTGTTAAATTTATTGTGATTATTTAACCTTGATTTTATTACTGTCTTACACAATATCACACTATGAAAATTTTACTAGGTATAGCACCGAGCGGGAATGCTTAAATTTTGCATTTTCTCGCAAGGTGGCGTGGGTTTCTTAGTATACTGTTTCGTTAGAACAAATTTCTTGTCTGTGAAAATGATATTATTGCATAATAACATGAAATTCGATTTTATTAATACATTCAAATTTCGAACATCTCTGAAAAACAAAAACACATTTTAGACCTCAAATCCAATATCAGTCGAGAGAAAGTTTTATTCGAAATGAAATGTCAATAGCAAACTATTTTGACAAATTTCACACGTTACTTGATATCGAACGATATGATAGTTGGGGCCGACGATAATTCGTCTATGAACTACAGTTGTGTGACATGCGTGGGAGACGTTTTTATTTGAATCGAATTCGATGTTATGCAATTATGCAATAATAGCATTTTCACATATAAGAAATTTGTTTTAACAAAACAGTTTATCTTTATGCAGGTCGTAATTTTAAGTAGCAGTAGAGCTCCTTGTGAAAGAGTTCGTCCAGGATAGTGCTGCCACCTTACCTATTTCTGCCGCCAAGCAGTAATGTCAGTATTATTGTGTTCCGGCTTAGGAGGGTAAGGGTGCTGAAGAAATTACAGGCACTTGGGACTTTTCACTTATGTCTCAAGGTGTCGGGCGCAGTGACAATGCCCCTCAGATTTTTGTGATTTAGAGCTCTGAGTGGCATTGCAATTGTTAGGGACAGGCGTGTCGCTTACCACCAGACACGCGACTTGTTATATCGCAGATGCCGTGGACACACACAAACGCACAACCACAAATAACACTCAAACTCACTCACGAGAGAAATAAACGTAGGCCATACAAATATTTCTCCCGGCCCGGGAATCGAACCCGGTGCATCTGCGTGGCAGTCCAGCTTAGTAACCGTTCGGCCCCAGAGGCAGTTGCATCGACGGTACCACAAACACCTAGACTTGAGACTTGGGACTTGTCAACTTATGTCTCAGAGTGACGGCGCAATGGTAGTGCCCCTCAAACCTATGCAATTCAAAGCTCTGAGTGGCACTGTAATTGTTAAGGACAAGCATGTAGCTTGTCCTTAACAATTACGCCGACGACTTGTTCGTCCCGTCACTTGATGTTATAAAAAAAATTGCGGTTTTTGAACACATCATAGAGGGTTTATGATGTGTGTAGATAAGGTTATTTTATTTTATTTTAATGCCTTTCATTATGTAACTCACATAACCTACTATTAAATTTCTTTTTATTTAAAGTTATTTAATCAATAAATGCTTTTTCGACTATGAGCAATAAACCTAAGTATTATTTTTCTTTAACACAGTCTTAACATGTTTTGTACTTAAAAACAAAGTTAAGCATGCAATAAGCCTTTTAAATAAGTTTATTTTTTGAAGATAGTCCTAAGCTCAAGTATTAATTAATATCAATTTATTTAAGATTAATATCAATACTCAAATATTAAATCAAATATTAAACTCCAAGACTTCTTTCACAAGAGGCTCTACTGCTACTTAACAGAGACTTTTTTACACCGAAGGTAAGTTATTTTAATTGATCAGTACTAAAATTGGTATTTAGAAATTCACCAAAACAATTTGTGTTAACACCAATTTATATTATGTTACAAAAGCATTTTGTTGTATTTGAAAACAATATGTCAAAACGCCTTTTGTAGTTAACGAATTCCTGTTTGAATAATTTCAAAGGGGATTGTATCCGTGAATAATTCTAAATTTACATGCAGATTACATTTGTTATCTGTCATCAAAAATTTATATCATTTTCCTTTTGTCGATTTTATTTTGTTTTGGGAATTGAATTAAGCGCTGACTTCATGCGGGTAGGAGGTGCAAGCTTGGGTTTTCCCTTCGGGTTACCACCGCTCTCTTCGTCAAAGTGACTTAATCTCCAGTCTTCGTTTTTAATTTTGCCTATTTTCTGTTTTTAATTTAACCCTTTTATTTGCTAATATTACGTTCCACTTAGTAGCGGTAGAGCTCCTTGTGATAGAGTTTGTCCAGGGAAGTACTGTCACTTTACCTATTTCTGCCGCCAAGCAGTAATGTCAGCATCACTGTGTTCCGGTTTTGAAGGGTAAGGGTGCTGGTGAAATTACAGACACGTGGGACTTGTCAACTTGTCTCACGGTGATGGGCTCAGTGGCAGTGCCTTTCAGATCTTTGCAATTTGAAGATCTGAGTAGCACTGCAACTGTTATGGACAGACGAGTCGCTTACCACCAGGCGCACGATTCGTTCGACTCGTCACTTGGTACCATTGAAAAACATAAAGATTAAATTTTTATTGAATTGAATTTTATTGAATTTAATTAATACAGTGAATAGCGACATCTCTCGCCAGGACTGGTAGCTGTAAAGGTACTAAGTGGGTGATAAATCTGTCATAGATTTCTCATAGATGGCGCTACGACTAAAAAGTCGTTGAAAAACCAAATACAAAGACACGACGCAAGTACATAGAAGAATTCGTGAGGTCCGTTGGTTCGTTCCGTGGCTTAGTTGGTATAGCGTCTGGCACGGTATGCAAGAAGACGTCGGTTCGAATCCGACCGGATCGAAGGAATTTATTCTGAGTGTTCGATCTTTGTATTAATAATTAAAACATAATGATACTTGATATGCGGGATGAATAAGTCGTGCACCTGGTGGTAAGCGACACTTTTACCGTAACAGGTATAGTGACACTCAGAGCCTTAAATTCCAAAAACCTGATGGGTATTGTCACTACACTCATCAACCTGAGTTTTGACAAGTCCCACGTGGCTGTAATTTTACCACTATACTTACTCCTCAAAACCGGAACAGTGATGCTGAAATTACTGCTTGACGGCAGAAATAGGTGGCAGTACTTCCCTGGGCTAAAGAACTCTACAGCTACCGTGTGTGTTATAAATATCCATTATAAAAAAAATTTTCGACGACCTCTACGGTTGAGTGGCTTGCATACCGGTTTTCATAGTCTCGTGGGGTTCCATCCCCGGCAAGGTCAGTGTAGAAAAAACTAACTTTTCTATATTGCCTCAGGTCTTCATGTTACCGTTGTTGTTTTCGACTTCAATAACACGAGTGCTTCAATTAGTTACTTTGTTATTAGAGTAATGTGATGTTGTCTTATATTACCACAAAATTTAAAAATTTTTTAAATTTATTATCTTAAAAATATGTCATTTAATTCTGGTAGTCCTATGTATCCTATATACCACACCCCGGACACTCCATACAACGGTAGAAACTTAGTTACCTACTAAATTACCTACCTGATAACGTAGAATAAAGCGCTATCTGCACACACACGCAAATGTGTGCGTGAAGTGGTAGGGTTATGCATCACTTCCTTGAACTATTTATTCTCTGGTTTAATGTGCACAGTGACTTTGTAAGAGCAAATAAATGTATTATATATGTAAATAATATGATCAAACATAGCAATCAAACGCCATGTATTGTATATCACATTTCATTACATGTATTAATGTCTATATTTATTAAATACTAAAAAACAGTAAATTATCAGTCAGGTTAAATAACGTCAAATAAGTAACTTTAACAAAAGTCTTATTTGAATATTTTTAAAACCCTACTAAAGGATCGTCTTGGATACAGGGGTATCCAAGATGATTCTAAGGGTATGGGCAAGATGATCCAGAGATCACCTTGCCTCTATTTAGGACTTTTTAGACTTAACAAAGTCCTCACTTATGTAATCTAGGTATATGAAACAACAATTACGGAACTTCGAGAGCAAATAATCCTAATTAATTTATATCTTACAAGTACCTAAGGGTGGGAGATATTGTTTTTTGTGGCAAGTTGATATCCATCCACGTATCCATTTCTTTAATGTACTTTACGAGCTCGGTTTCCTGTTTAACACATCTGATGAAAACAGTTTTTTCTCACCTAAATATTCCATTGAACTGACAGACCCTTTATTTTCACCTTTAGCCCGTCTTTTTAATGACATAACGCGTACCTACTGCTAACTATTTACTTGCCGATCTATGGCGTCCTACTTTATGCGCCTCTAGTTCTTTAGATCATAGTCTTCCAACCACCCACCGCGAATGGTTTTTCTTTTACAATTACGCGGCCTGATCTAAAACAAGAAAAAGCATTTATATTTGTTATTAATCGAGATCGATCATGTAAACGAAATCCAGTCTTCTACTATTTTATTCGTATTTGAAGCTACTTAATTAAGTGGTTTCAGTACTCAGAAAAACATACAAATTAAATACAGTCCGTTAACACTATATGCAGTACAAGATGATCCCCACGGATCATCTCGTACACCAAAACCATAATCATGTTGCCTCAATTTACTTTTTTTTATTTTTGTTCGGCAAAATAACCTGTATGCTGTCTACTGTTACCACGTAAGTAAATAGAGCATTATGCAAAGCCACCAACAATTAATAACAAATAAAATCTTAGCAATTGATTGCTTAGAATGGAAGTTGCCTAAGCTTTTAATCAACTTTACCTTAGAACAAACTCACACAATTTTTGTTTTTTTCCACAAAAATGAACTCGTCACTCACATCGCTATTACGAATTAATTGATGAGAGGGCACATTGAAACCTACATTTTACCGAAGAAAATATCTAGATGACGTTACTAGTTTCGCTACAATTGAAAAGGATCATCTTACCTCCAAGGAACATCTCGTACACCGTTCCCCTACTGTTTGTTTTATTGGCAATAAAGAATATTTCATTCATTAATTAGTTCATCAATTCATTCATTCATCCTCTCCAGTCCAAAAGGCTCGATTTGTTTATTAATAAACTGTTGTAAGTATCTGACCCTGCAAACAATCTCTCAAATTCATTTCACAGAAGGAAATACACTCGGGCTGCGTGCTCACTCAATATTGGGCCTTGGTACCATAAAACATCTTCCTCGTAATGGCATGCCCCCTGACCTTTGCGACCTCAATTTGGGAATACTTCCGGGTCCCGACCTATGTGTGTTTACATGTGTGGATACATGTACCTTTAATCTAGTCTTGTTTTATTCTGTGAATGAGAGGAAAATCGGAGATCAAAACGATGTTAATTAAGAAGAAATCACATCGAATGTAGATATGAATTATACACGTCTTAGTATTGAAGATACAGTAAACATGGAAAAATGTAGGAGTAAATAATTAATTAATGGTATTTTATATACAAGTAAACAACATCAACTTTTAGTATGGAATGGCTGCTTTTTATTTCGCTTCTTATTGTGAATCGTGCTCTTCATGGTAAATATGAAAGGCAGTAGAGCTCCTTGTGGAAGGGTTATTTCAGGTTAGTTCTGCCACCTTACCTATTTCTGGCTCCAAGCAGTAATATCAGCATTACTGTGTTCTGGTTTTGAAAGGTAAGGGTGATGGTGAAATGACAGGCACATGGGATTTCTCAGTGCACCTCAGATCTTTGCGATTTAAAACTCTGAGTGGCAACATCTCTGTTATGGACAGGCGTGTCGTTTACCATCAGGCGCATGACTTGTTCGTCCGATCACTTAGTATCACAAAAAAAATATGTGTAGCTATGGAAACAATTTTCTACTATAATTGCTGCTCAATTAAACAAAACCAATATTGTGAAACCAGTAAAAGACCCCTTTCGAATATTTATTACGTAGCGTAGTAGTGACATCGCCGCAATACGAGTCGGAGGTGGAATTGCTTATGTCAAAATTGTCTTACGTGTTCTACACTTGGCATTTTCATCATCACAAATTAATCACATTCAGAAATAATATTGGAAATTGGCAATATAATGCGTCAGTTTCAATGAGAGCACCTGGATTTGGGCGTGACATTTGCGGCTTAATAACGTCGAGCTGTCGATGAATTTATACATATCTGGCATTTGAAATTATAATCCTGAGTTTGTAATCATTTACCATTTCCTGTTACATAATGTACTGTTAAAATCACGCAGCTTATTATGCAAGAGCAAGAAACATCTTATTAGGGTGTGCATTTGAAATATTGCACTTTATGGATGTGAAATTGGCTGTGGACTCTGACACAAAGAGATAGATAAGAAGCTTTTGAGATATGGTGCTGGAGGAAAATGAAGGGCTAAGTTGGATGGAAAAGAAAACTAATGAGGAAGTATTGAGAATGGTAAACAAGAAGATAACGATCCTGATTACTATAAATAATAGACGTGGGATAATAATTGGACTTTTGATACGACATGGCAACTTCTTTAAGACCATTTTAGAAAGAAAAATCAAAGGGAAGGGGGTATGGGGTCATCCCAGGCGCAGCTACATAGATCAAATAAGGTAACATAATGAGGAAGTCAAGAAGCTGGCTCATAGGAGCGATGATTGGAAGACACTCCAACGACAAGAATATAACTTTTAAGTTTGATGATGATGAATGTACAATGTGTTCTAGCTTAGTGGAAGAAAGGTTACTTTTCAGTTTAGAGATCATAAGCTCGCATCTTTGAGGCATGTTCTGAACGGTATAACTTGAACCTTTTCAAAGGGAAAATGAATAGGCATTATACAGGTGCGCATACTCCATTTTCACTTTATCGTTGATTTCCATCAGGTGAGATGGAGGTCAAATGCGCGCTTATTTTGTCCATAAATAAATGTACATGTTACTTTGATGTATATGTTACATATTACACATATTTCACTATTTGTTGAACAAAATTTAATAGTCCGGATTTATGTACTTATTGTTGTCATATGCAAGATAATGCTCTTAATTGTAAACAAGGTGTAATTTCAATCATACCTCGCTGTTCTCAACGCATAGCGCAATTCACACGTTCATTTCGATCCCTTTTGTCTGCAATCTCATTAAAACCCAGGAACAGATCATAAAGACGCCAATTTGCCAGATGTATGGGGGAAAAACGCAACTGTCAACTCAATTGTGGGAATCCGTTTAAATGAAAAGGTTTTCTTGTAACTGTGATTTGTAGTTTGAGGTTATTTTCCCTTGTCACTTGTTATGAGACACCAGGTTGATGAGATAACGAGAAACCCGCGACATAACCCGCCACGTAAATTGTCCTAGGTAAGTACTACGAACATCTACCTGTGAATCTAAAAAGTGTCAACCGACTTCAAAAAGAAGTTTTTGTTCTTATCCCAATATTCCAGAGCGTACGCATTCCATGGTCACGAGACAAGCTGCCTAGTGGCAGTAAAAAGGTTTAAGGGTAGATAAATGATATCACAGTAACACCACATTTGTATACTAACAAACGACAATTACTGTACAAAATAAAAATTTCGAATGTTTTTTATGTGTACGAATAGCTTCGACATTTATTCGTGAAACGATTTCGATGATTTTATTTTCTTTTTTTCGGAAACTGAGTACCTCAGCCTTCCACTTGGGGCTTCTAACAAACTCTCGTTGATAATTTCTCATTTAACGCCCTTAACGCGTAATGTACTATTATTTCATTATAGAGCTAAGGTAGCACGGTTATTACTTACATTACGACGGTTTTCAACCCTACGGCACAATGAACCTCTGACTTCGATTTCTAAGTTAAGTACATTTGTGCACTTAATAACAATGTTTCTCGCTAACAGTGAAAGAAAATATCCTGATGAAGCCTACATGTCCAAAAAGGCTCACAATCCTTTGAAAACTCTAAATTCTCTTCTTATAGGAGACTGGTGCATTTACGTGAAATTCGTCTTTACGCAGAGGTTTAAAGTCAAAGTTAGCGATGCAGGTCCAATGTGGGTTGAAGATTATTGAGCACCCGACGGGAGGGTCGGGTTCGCAGTCCTCTCGTCTCCTATAATCCATATTGATCAAAACGGTTTGCTCTGTAGGCGCTGGATGAGAAAACCTCGGGTTCACTTCCCAAGAAGACCAATTTGGGAAATAAACATTTCTAAATTGGTTCTGATATAGACACTACAGAATACCCAGTGAAAGAAATTCCGAAATTTGAGACTATTTACGTACTTTTTTTATAGTACCAGAGACGGGACAAACAAGTCGTGTGCATGGTGGTGAGCGACACGCCTATCCGTAACAGTTGCATGTCACTCTGAGTTGACAAGTCTCGTGTGCCTGTAATTTCACCAACACCCTAACCTTCCAAACAGGAACAGGTAAAGAGGCAGTACTTCCTGGACGAACTCTTTCACAAGGAGCTCTACTGCTACTAAATATAATATAATATGCGAGTAGAATATAATATATAGAATAACGGTGATATCACGGTAGAAGCTATTTTAGCAATTTATCATGTAAATGAAATACAATAAAAGAAAGGTATTCTGGAACTCGTGTCGTATGACTTAAGTGCTTTAATCTAATACAGGACTTAACATACGGTCCATGTCCACGTAAGCTAATGCAACAACTCCTAATAATTTTAATACCAGTAGAGCCTGGAAGACCTAACGCAGCCAGCGTTAAATTACCCCTTTAGCGCGACGGCTAGAATGACCCTCGCAATTACGCCGGCCTCGCTCTAGTAAATACGTGAATTTACTCACAAAGGGGATGCCGTGACGTTAAATTATATTTTTTTTAAAGTGATACTTTTAAATTTGCCGTGGTTAAGGACGGACGTTTCAAATGAATACTGATTTTTGGGCTGTGCAAATGTTGATTACACTGGACTTCTGCTATGCATATTTGATTAACTTGGTGTTTAAATGGGTTAAGCTTCATGATCTTTGTGGTCCTTAAGAGGGAGAAAAATACGAAAGGAAAGAAGAAGAAGCAAAAAGTACTTGGACGCACTCTTTCCACGTACTGCCACCTTGCCTATTTCTGCCGCAGTAAAATGAA
The DNA here is from genome assembly GCF_003589595.1 of Hyposmocoma kahamanoa. Classification (NCBI taxonomy): domain Eukaryota; kingdom Metazoa; phylum Arthropoda; class Insecta; order Lepidoptera; family Cosmopterigidae; genus Hyposmocoma; species Hyposmocoma kahamanoa. The sequence continues at coordinate 4,127,894 of NW_020653993.1, forward strand.
CATTACTGTGTTCAGATTTTGAAGGGTATGGGTACTTGTGAAATTACAGGTACATGAGACTTTTTAACTTATATCTCAGCACAGTGGTAGTGCCACTCAGATTTAAAGCGATCAGCTATTTAAAGTTCTGAGTAGCACTGGATCTGCAATGGACAGGCGTGTCGCTTACCACCAAGCGCACGACTTGTTCGTCCCGTCACTTGATATTATAAAAAAGGAAGAAGAGTGACATGATATTAAAATAGCCGATATTAAATCCTCAAGCCTGAAAATGATAGGGCACGCAAGACACGACGTGAAATAGATTATCGTCTAAATCGTACAAATTCAATAGTTTATACATTTCATCGTACTTTTCCTACAGTTAAACATTTCTTTTTATTTTATAATGTCAAGTAACGGGACGAACAAGTCGTGCGCCTGATGGGAAGCTACACGCCTGTCCATAACAGTCGCAGTGCCACTGCACCCGTCACCCTGATGTATAAGTTAACGAGTATCACGTGCCTGTAATTTCACTAAAACTCTTTTTCTTCTTCTTACCCTTCAAAACACAATTTCATTACACGTATATACATCATATTCACAATTAGCTCTACTGCTATTAAATTAGAAAACGCTCCGTTTTGTTATACCCCTTTATATTATTTGGCATTCTCACAGTATGCAGGCTGTGACAATAAGTTTATACACATATGTAGGTGTGTCTAAAAATTCAATTCAGGCGGCACTTCACATGGAGTGTGGCACTGACAATTTTAGATATTGCATATTTTCTCACCTTAGGCTAGGCGCCCATTGGCGGGACGGCATGACAACGGATCCTTCGGCATTCCTGCGTGCAAGCGTACACTAACGGTAGTTATGCTGCGGTATTCGTACCGTCGTGATATCGTGCTCGCGCCAAACCTGTCTTCAGATCAGTTGTAACATTGCATGCTGGTTTATTACTAATTGTATATTTAAAAATAGAAACCTTATTGAAGAAGGAGAGAACTACATTTTAAGAAGAAGGTTTTGGGTGGATAACCTGCAGAAGCCTGCCGAAGCATCACGTCTGTGAATTGCTAATATTTTCTAGTTATGAATTTCACAGTGCCTTGGTAATTTACTGTACTGATGTGTGGTGTGCTACGGCTACATATGCGAAACACATTAGCTAAAGAACTTATATATACAGAAAGTAATCTGCAAAAATATGAAACTATGCGAAAACAGAATAAAAACATTTTTCATCAAACAATATTCTAGTATTTATTATTTAACATAACATCAAATTTAAAACATTATTATTGGTAGTATTAATTATTGTAACTTCTTTCGTGTAAATTTTTTCTTTTAATCATTGATTTACAATTATATGGACGTCGGGTCCGCGCTAAAAAGTGTTCGAACTTATAGGGCGTTAAAATCGTATACAGAGCGTCATTCACGCTTTAGTCTTCGTTTGTTCGACTGACAGCGAAGCAAGCAAAATGAGACAGTACTGCGATGACATTACAATTTACATTCAACGTTTTAGCTTTTTCATATTCATTTACATGTCACTATGTTTAAATAGGTTGACTTGAGACATTTTTTTCGTGGTTTTTGTATTAGACCCGTCGTCCATTTATTTGTAAGTCAATGCTTTTAATTTAATATTTTTTCTAAAAAGACAGCACATTGTGTGAACTGCAGTAGGTAGATTAGATATAAGAACCTATGTAAATTTTTGTTATGGATAATAAATGAAAAAAATAAATAAAATAAAAATCACGAAGAGCAACCTTCCCGAAACTGCCGGTTGGTATCTCTAAGTTTACCGCAACTTTGTTTTTCTAGCTACGATCATTACAAATGAAATTTCAACTATAACATCATAACGTTAAGGTATATTAATATTCGTCATTTAAAAATTCCCTCCCGTGCCGTTCTGTTAGTGGGCGTAGGGTCTTATTCGCTAACGTACAGGCTTGCAAGTTCGATTTTCCACCACTATATATACATCTGAGACATTTATAATTTCTAACTGATCATGAGTTTGATATCTGGGTTCACTAATTTAGAAAACGAACATTTTGAAAAATTTTTGAAAAAGTTAGAACTTTATGTGACAAATCCTTAGGATTATTATCGTTTATCTAACTCTCATATAAACCATCGAGCACGATTATTTTTAAATTGTTCCAAACCTTTTACTTACTACGGCATTCCTTTTATTAAAACAAACATTTTTTTTTAATTAGCAATCAGTGCTTAAATATCGCTGAGTGCGCTCAGGTTGGTGCTTTTATATCCCCTGGTAACTGAGTTCGTATGAGAAATCGGAAACATTTTTTTTTGTGTTAACTTTCTAAGATCAAATAAAAACAAACGACTGTCGAGATGGATATGAAAAGGATAACGCTTTTATAGGAGCATTAAATGCGACTACAAAATAGTATTTTAAAAAGAAAATATTTTATAAATCAAAGTAAACAATTCTATTTTTGAAATGAAGTAAATATCGTTGAAATATGTCTCGGTTTTCTCAAATGGCCGTTCACTATGCAATTATTTGTAATTTTCACCGCTAGATGTCAGTGCGATAGACAACGATTTACAAAATGGCTTCCTTGTATTATAGTACAGGAAGCGACTGCTTTTAACTACGCTCTAAAATGTTTGCAAGGAGCTAATAAATGTTGTAATACAGCTTGTGTTTTAAAGCAATTTATATTGAGAATATCTACATTCATTTTTAAAAAAAGGTATTCTTTGAAATTGTGATTTACGTTTTAAATATAGGCGGTAGGACTTGAATTTTCAATGTCTCGGTACCAATAACATTACGTACTTTTTATGAATTTTTGACAATCTCCCTTATTATGGGTTGCACAAGTGGAACGCCTGTTCGTGAGTTACTAATAGCTTTAGAGCTCCTTGTGAATTAGCTCAAGCACATGGGACTTTTCAACTTATGCCTCAGGGCGATGTGCGCAGTAGCAGCGCACCTCAGAAATTGGGATTTAGTGCTCTGAGTGACACTGCAACTGTTATGGACAGGCGTGTCGCTTACCTTCAGGCGTCCCATCACTTAGTATCATAAAAAAGGTACGCCTATCCATAACAGTGCCACTCGAGCTTTAAGCCGCAAAGATCTAAGGGGCGCTGCCACTGCTCCCGTCAACCTGAGACATACAGATTGACCAGTCTCATATGCCTGTAACTTCACCAGCCCTTTTACCCTTCAAAACCTGCACAATAATGCTGACATTACTGCTTGGCGGCAGAAATAGGTAAGGTGGCAGTACTACCCTGGACGAACTCTTTCACAAGGAGCTCTAAAATTAACGCTTCTTAATATGAGTAGATGGCGCTGTACCTAAACAAAATAAAAGTATAACCGGCACGATCCATAAAAATCTGTGAATTAAGCGCCATCTAGTTGATCCGTTTGTTATCACAAGAAATTAGATTATTCTATTCTATTTCTTTAATGTTGGCAACTAGGCTTGGGCCAATGTCAGTTTCGAAATTAGAGTAGTTTTGATAAATTGTACCTTGTCAATGTAAAACAAATTAGTTACAAAAATAGCTATTTGGTACTCGTCGCGACATCTGGAGTACCAATAGGTACTAAATACCATACGCTGTCTTGTATTGCGGGTCCTCTTGAATTATTGGTCCATACTAAAAGTAAACAAATTTCCCTGTCACTTGGTTAACCGGTCAAATACAATATTTAGTAATGAGTTTCATACGTCGTATTACTGCTGTGCTTTTTAATTTGGTCGCATGTTATTGGCTGTCATCTCTTTAAAGGGCTGGACTTTAGGTTGTTTATCTTAGGAAAATTGTAACACGTGTTAATTACGAATACAACGATAGAACACTCAGAAAAAATCCATCGATCTGAACTGACGTCTACTAGGATAACGTGACAGACGCTATACCAACTAAGCCACGGAACGAACCAGCGGATCCGGTTAGAGATGTCGCTATTCACTGTATATAAATTTTTATTGAATTGATGTTCAATTATTTTTTTATGTGAAATTACTCCACTAGTTTCTTAGAATTATTATTACAAAGAAAAAATTCCTTCGTTCCGGCCGGATGCGTAATACGATTTATAATACGTGTTATTAAACATTTTTATTTAAATATTATATTTATATTAAGTATTTAGTACTATTATATATAGGTAGTTTGAAATGTTGCCTATTACCTGAAAATATTAGAATATTTTTAGAATTATTTTCAAAAAGTTATAATTTTACAATAAGTAACCAGGTAATGTCTCATAGTTAGTGCAGAAAGTGCCTTACCTTATAATACTAACTGTAAAAAATAACATTGACCTGTCCACTCTATTCATCTTCGGACCTATCATAATATTTAATGTTCTAAAAGAAAGTGGAAAAAGGTTATTTTATATTCACACAAAGATTTCTTTCAGTTGCGTGATTCTACGGGCGGGCAGGGTTGATAATCGTTTTGGAAATGTTGGTGTCAAGTTAGTTATCTTGTCATCACCGTATTGGCTATTATATTAAATGGCGTAATTTCGCATTCTTAAGTTTTTACCCCTAGAGTTTCTAACTGTTTCTTCTCAGGAGAATCTTTTTTTTTATAATATCAAATGGCATTAATTTCGTTTGTTATTGCAATGTCCCTGACGCTGGATCCAAACAAAAGGAACCGTATTAGTACCGGAAAATTTTGAATTAGGCTGAGGTAGTATCGATTCTGAAATAGGAGAGCTATAAAATTTCACTTATATAGAATTTGTTTCATGTACCGTTAAGTTCGTATTATTTTTATGACTTTCTTTCATGTGATAAAAGCAAATGACATGTGGTTTTATTATCCTTCTGAGGACCCTTTTTTTTTAATTTTAGTGATGCGACGTGCTCTTTAGCTCTGATATTTATCGAGCCAACAGATTATGTAACAAAAGTTATTGAAGTTAATAAATTTTGGTAACTTGTCTAATAACTTATAATAAAATGAAAGAAGTTATAAATAATTGTAATCATTTTTTGTTGTCCATAATAATGAATCGTCGGATTTTTCTACATGTACGGCATGAAGTACTATTCTTGAGAACACAAATTGTCAAACGCAGCATCACGATCCCAATCAGACAATATATTTTTTTAACCCGCTCACATTCACGATTTAATCTTCTTCGTAAATAAAATCGATTGTTACAAAAAATCGAATCGGAAATGCATTAGTACATCACTAATTGATTAGAATTCAAGCTGTCAAAAGTTAAATATATGGTTGGATGGAGTATTAACGCCCAACATACATTAAAATGTATTAAATATAATATAATTACATGCTTCAGACAGTATTTATGTGGTCTGTGTTCAGACTCAAGCAAGTATGGCCATAGTTTTGCATGAAAAACTTATTTTTTCTAGACATCCTGTAGCCATATGGATTGTATAGAATATTTAAGTACGATATTTTTATTATAACGTTCACTGGGCGTTTATGTGATCATGGATACACAATGACGATCTCCGTAGTCGACTGGCTTGCACACCAGTTTTCAATGGTGTCGCCATCTCTGAGGTCCCAGGTTCAATTCCCGGCCAGGTCAGTGTAAAAAACTAACTTTTGTATGTTGTATCTCTTCTTCTTCTGTTCTTACTTTGGGATCAGTGCAAATTATGTAACGTTGTCTAATATTTATTGCCTGGATATGAATCACTTCACATATTGTGTACATTTTTGTGTACACGGAGCTTTACGTGGATACCTAGGATTCGAAATAGAACATTTGACGCCCCAGTTTCAGTTATTCTTAAAGCAACTCCAAACAAAACTTCATTTAATATCGCTGCATCAGTTTCTTACCAGTAAGAAAATAGATTCTATTTTAGCGTAAAGGTCTTAAATTAACTAAGTTTTCATCAAAATAAACCTCCTAACTAAAGTAAAACCACCTGTTTTCTGATTAATATAGAAAGAGATTGTACTATCTCAAAAATAATTCAGTTTGTCTTTCATAATTGACAATGTAAATCATATAACCCGTCCCATATAAAACGGTTCTTCTGAAATTCCGATTTTCGTTTGCTCATAAAAACAGATTGTCGTACCAAAAAGGAATTAAGAGGCCATTTTATATCGGTTGTCACGTGCCAACGGTTCCACTGACGTTTCTCGACGTGTTTATTTTATGGTCTGTCCCTTACCGTTATCTGTGAAACTAATTAATACAGATTAAGGCTCAAGATTGATTGGACGGAAAACTGGCCTTTTTCAAATGATAATTGGAAAGTTTAGTGATAGTTTTGTTTACTGTTTAATTTGTCGTCGCAGCTCGTCTGACTTTGAGTAATGGATACGGTGATTAAATAGAAAAGAAAATTAGTTAGCAGCATTTGGATCTAGAATATTCAGGTAAAAACACCGCTTTAAACGAAAGGCCACTAGACAAGGCAGGAACACTGTAAATCTGTAATCTAGTACTTTGGAGGCATTGCTGCCTGAAGACTGCTAATCTCCATAACACGGATTGTAAATGAAAAAAGGTCAAAATTCCGTTCTGTTTCTAGATGGCGCTAATCAATAGCCTGGAAGTAGCAGTAGACTTCCTAGTGAAGGAGTTCGTCCAGGGAAGTACTGCCACCTTACCTATTTCTGCTGCCAAGCAGTAATGTCAGCATTACTGTGTTCCGGTTTTGAAGGGTAAGGGTGCTGGTGAAATTACAGGCACATGGGACTTGTCAACTTATGTCTCAGGGTGACGAGCGCAGTGACAGTGCACCTCAAATCTTTGCGATTTAAAGAGCTAAGTGGCACTGCAACTGTTATGAACAGGCGTGTGTAGCTTTCCATCAGGCGCACGACTTGTTCGTTCCGTTATTTGATATTGTAAAAGTGGTTGAAATCCAAATACAATGATCCAAAAACAAGCACATAGAAAAATTCACGAGATCCGCTGTTTCGTTCCGCGGCTTAACCTCTGGCACGGTTTTCTAGAAGACGTCAATTCGAAGCCAATTTTTTCTAAGTATTCGATCGTTGCATTAATAATTTTAAGAAGCTAGTGGAGTAATTTCACAAAAAATAATTGTATCAATTCAATACAAATTTAAAAAAAAGTAGTTCATATTATGTAAACGGCCATGGTTGTCGATGTTGTCTTAATGTATACGTTTAACTAGAATGTCAGGGTTGTAAATAAACTATTCTAAAACACGTAAACAGTGCATGTAATAAACAGTTTTATTTCTTTCTTTCCCTCTTTCTAAACAATGGTGGATTACGGCCTAAATTCTATCCCATGCTCAATAGGACACACATGACTCGATAAAGAGAGGTACTATCAAACAACTTACCGTTGACCTTTAAATTAAAATAAAGCATTTATCTCGTTTATACATGCAAGATTCTCGTGTACATCTTTCAATAATTGCCCGCAGACAATTTTGTTGCTTGTTCCAGTCGTCAGCCATAAACATAAGAGAATCCAGTCTACTTTATATAGGTGATTAAGTAAGTATTTTAACGAAGACCAAAATTAAACGGTTGATAAGCCTTTTATGCGTTATACATTGTTGATAGAATTACTTGAATCGTTTAGGATGTTTATTGTATTTACAATTTGTATACGTGTATAATTGAATCTTCATGACGGCAAATAAATATAAATAAATTGAATAAATTGTTTATTAAATAACTTATTGTACAAAGGAATAACTAAAGACTAATTATGCGTATCAACGTAAAATATAACACATATATCTGAACTAGAAGAATCATGTATTTCAGGTAAAAAGTAGTAATTATAAACAAAAAAATAATAACTAAACAATAAAATGCGAATCATATACACGCTTAAGTTAGACAACATTTATTTTGGGATAATTAATAAATTCTCTGTATCATCGTAGGACATGTTTTGAAGGAATTCTTGTAGAATTTTCTTAACAAAAATGATATATGACCAATTTGGCGTTTAATTTATTGTGCAAAAATGGCCCAAGGAACACAAAAAATCTGGAAATAAACACATGTTTTGATGATACAATTTTGGGGCAGACAATATCTTTCCGTCTTTTGTTAGTGTTTTCAGTACTATATGGGAGTGCAACGTGCTGTTTGAGAACTGAGGACTTAATAAATAATTGCTTTACAGTTAGTACCTTACACGACTTATACAGAAGGTCAGTGGGGTAAAGGAAGGGGCGGAAGGTAGAAACCTTTAGAAATAAGAAATACATTACAAGTGATTAGTTTGTGTGGTACGTGTGCCAACAATTCGCGGAGTCCCACAAACTTGAGCACAGTCCGCCATTTTCGCTTTGTATGTTATGGTCGTTTGTGTTTGGAGTGCATAAATAATAGTTATACTTGTAATATCTATGGTGATCTTTCGTATCATCGTTAAGTCTCACCTATTTCTGCCGCCAAGCAGTAATGTCAGCAATACGGTGTTCCGGTTTCGAAGGGTAAGGGCGCTGGTGAAATTATAGGCACATGGGCCTTCTGCTTACTTCTACTTATGTCTCAGGATGACAGGCGCAATTGCAGTGCCCCTCAGATCTATGCGATTTAAATTTCTGAGGTTTACTGCAACTGTTATAGACAGGTGTAGGTTACCATCATAGTTCATATAATGGTAAATAAATTTTCAATTTTCTGATTATAATAATGATTTTATTGCTACAACAAACGAAAGTAAACCTTGTACCATTGAAATACGGTCCCTTTTTTGGGGAACTTAGAACATCTCGAGTTCGTCGTCGTCCAGTTGTTAACCGCTAGATGGCAGCACCTTGATTTAAATTACAATATAAAATCGTAATTGTAATAATAGGTATTGATGGTATTTGTCTTTCAACGATATGCCAAAAGAGTAAATCTTTATCATGATTTCATTTTCCTGCAAATGCTACTTTTAGACAAGCCTTTTTGAAAAAAACGAGTCAAACGGATCTTATAGGTAGTAACTAGAAAATCTATTGGTCAATTACTTACTCGCCCTCTAATAACACTATGAAGTTTATGAAGCGCCCAAACTGCATTCGGCCAGTGTGGCGGATGGTGACCAAAACTCTCTCCTTAGACGAGACCTGTGCTTTCATACACGCTCGTCGTTAAGGCAGTTCACGACTCTGGTCCTTATTTAGGACGTCCTCAATACGGTCGCAATAAAGTTAGATTAGGGGTTTAATAGTATTTTGATTCTCGTTTTTGTCAAAATTAGTACGTGGTTGTTAATTTTTTAAGCATTATATCAAGTAGCACTAAGTACACCATAGTCCTTTGTACCTAGAAACTCAACTTTTCGTACTTCAAAAATTTGGTAGTTGATCATAAAACAATGGCCAGGATTGTGAGCGCTATTGAAATCATCATACTCATCATCAACCCATTCATCCGCTCTACTGCTGGGCACCGGTCTCCTCTCAAGCGAGAGCCAAATGTGCATTGGGGACGTTCCACGTCTTACAAGGGTTGAAAACCTTCTTTGATGTACAGGTTTCAACAAGATGTTTTCCTTCACCGAAAAGGTCATGATAAATTTCAAATTAAACTTTGCACATAAATTCCGAAAAAGTGTAAGTCCGGATTCGAACTCATGGTTTCTACTTGAGAGGTGCTAGGGCAAACCAACAGGCAGCCGAACTATTTAGCTAGAATACGAAAAGGGGGAATGATAGACTTGATTTAGAGCTGACTGCTCACCTCAAAAGCATGATATGACATAAAATAAGAATATAAAAGAAGTTTTGGCCTATATCTTTAGAAAATAAAGACAAAATTTCTAAACCCGTTAACTCCTACAATTAGTCAGTATTAGTAGGCAAATTGGTATCACACCTCAAAGCGCCATAAGTAATTTTAAAAGCCAAATTAGACAAATGAAACATTGCGAAAGTACGCTGTGAGACCGAGAGAATAAATTAGAAAAGTTTGCTGTGAATGCGTAAACATCAAAAGTTGAAAAGTCGCACCGACGAAATTACGTCGAGTTAGGTCTTTAGGGATTAAACTGAGTCATGTTTATGGGACTAAGTATTGAATTACTTTTTTACATGCCATTTTTTGTTGTTACAGGTTTTATATTATCACACAATTAATAGTTTTTTAATGCTGTGTACAGTTGTAATTGGAATGCAGATTTACTGATTCTTTTTTCAATAATATTATTTGAAAATAATATTGTAATGTATTTTCTGTAATTTGTACCATTACAGATTAAATTGCCTTTATTAAAACGCCAAAAAAATTAACATTACTGCAAAATATTCGTTGTGCCAACAATACAGATAAGATAAATAAAGAAAAATTGTATTGGTAGTTGTAGTCGCACTTATAACATAATTATAAGTGCGACTGTACCCAATCAATCAACTTAAATGTAAAATAAATTTGTCTATTAAAGCTAAAAACAATTTAGCCCCTCGCGTCCCGCAACCAGCGCTCTGAAAATGAATTAGAATAAAATAAAAACGGCGGAGAAAATTTGACACAGATCCGACGTCGACAAGCGCCCGGTGGCAATTGACGGGGCAGTGGGCGTCGCGGCGCATCGTTAAACCGTTGGGGAATTTGCAAATTTTGGGATAAATATAAATTTAATAACAATAAGCAGGTTCTCTGTACTTAAGGAGTAATATCTCCATATGAAAATTATATGCAAAGCTAGATATTTTATTCTTGAATAATTTGTTTTAAACTTTCGTTTTAGTTTATATTTAGGAGTTTATATGATCGACTGAGGTACATTCTATCGTATAACAAGTTGGCACATTGTTTAGACCATAGCGTTAGGTGTGTCGTATGTGATTTCTAAGATCGTTATTTAATAGTAAATAGATATTTTAAATAAATAAATTACCATTTGATCTAGCAAAAAATTTTTTACCGCTTCTCTTCTCTCTCTCGCCTTAAAAAAAGACAAAATTGTCTTGTAAACAATACGAGCTCCTCAATCAGCTTTCTTTCTATTTAATCCATGGAAGTAAGCCTTTAGGGATTACGTTACGTTTGTCTTTGGCAGAGAAAAAAATTAATGTAATTATGTGTTTCGTGCATACTTTCTTTAAGGCCTTTTCCTTGCGCTGCTTTGAGGTTTGAATTTAAATTTTATAGCAATTTTAAAACTTTTTTTTTACATTTTTTTATTTAGTCGCTGTTACTTGAGATGCGTGATGGAGGAGCTGATTTATAATCGTGTCGGTAAATAGAAAAATAATTTAGCAAAGTTGAGAAATTATACATAACCCTAACAAGGTCACGTGCGCGTCAGTTCTTGTTTACGCGTGCGTTAAGTTAAAATTAGAAACGTACCGTTAAAAGTATTTTTAGTTAAATGTCAAAGAGTTAATATTATAGTAGATCCTGATTACGATTAAACCTCACTGAGGTCTTTGTTAACACGCTATAAATCACCTTCATCGAAATCATATTGTTTTATAGAGAAGTTTAAGTAATTTAACATACCTACTTACATTTAGTTTAAAAACAATATTTTTATTTTATGAAAAATACGAGATAAAAAAATAAACTGGCTATTCTTGATAGTCGTCTTCATTAAGTAAAAAAATAAACATGTAACAAACCTACTTTATGTAATAGACGGTCTTAAGCAAGATTGTTCACTTTTAGTTCCCTAAGAATCCGCTAGATGGCATTGACCCATTTGGCGTTTTTTCTGAATCGCAGTGTTAAGATTTTCCCTCGAATGGTGACTATTCGAACACAATTTTGTTAGATCAGCTTCCTCACACCTACAGTGGTAGATTCTCTCCTACAGCACGCCCTTCTGGCGGAAGTCTGCCGGAGCGCCCTGAGCCGAGGTCCGTGGCCACTTGGGCGCCCCCAGGCCCGCTATTTAGCTTTAAGTTTATTTTAGGGGTTATGAGCCTTCAGCTCGCCCTTTTTCTCCGGTGGCGCAGTAAAGGCCATCAGCGGCCAACTGCAAAATATCCTTCAAAAAAAAAGTTAGATCAGCCTTTTTTACTGATCACGGCAGTATACGCAATATTTTTTTAAAATGTCACATACGCTCTTTCAACTAACGGCGGCAGTATAACAAGATTCCAGTTGATATTCAAAATTTGTCAGGTACGGGGTTCAAAACTCTAGTGAAACAAAAACTTTACATCAAAGGTTATTTATACGTCGTCTCTTTTATATTATCAAATTACCGGACGAACGTAACGAACGTAAGCTACACGCCTGTCTATAACAGTTGCAGTGCTACTCAAAGCTTTAAATCGCCAAGCTTTAAATCGGTGGGGCACTGCCACTGCACCCGTCACCCTGAGACATAAGTAGACAAGTCCCACGTGCCCCAAACCGGGGTACAGTTGACATTACTGCTTGGCGGCAGAAATAAGTAAGGTGGCAGTACTTCCCTGGACGAACTCTTTCACAAGGACCTCTACTGCTATTAAATCATCTGCGTGTGACTCGTTCAGCTTTGACAGGTTGTCATGATCTATAAGATTTGTGCTATAGACTATTAATGACTGACACCTAAAGTCATGAGAGAAATGAGTAGTCCACCAGCAAACTGCGTTATGTGCATGGATAAAAAAGCTATAAACTAAAAAAAATGCAATTATTGTTCCGAAAAC
>NW_020653993.1:4140871-4204962 GCF_003589595.1 Hyposmocoma kahamanoa
TGAAATAAGATTGTTTTTGGAAAGGTTATGGTAGGCCCCCTGGTCTGAAGTCAGAGAATTCCCTATACTATACCAGAGCACCAGAGCATTCACTTCGGCAAAATTAACCAGAACACCCAGACCCAAAACTGGAATGATCTTCCGTTTAAAGTATTTCCTTACATGGGGTTCTTTAAAAAGCGTGTTTACAGGGCTCTCAAAGGCTGGCAACGCATAGGCAGCTCATTTGATATTGCAAATGTCCATGGGCAACGATGACCACCTCCTATCAAGCGGCTCGTTTGATCGTTTGCCTTCTTTTTATATTCTTAAAAAGTAATGTACAAAATTTCATTTTGTAAATTGGTCGTTCCGGGAATCAAATTCGGGATATCCTCATCCAACGCCCACAGTGCAAGCCGTTGGGCTAACGAGACGTTTTACTGCAGACATTCTTGATAATAATTATACATTAGCCTGTTTTTGTATCTTATAACTCCTAAATTTGGACTTAATAAAAAAAAGGATAATAGTATTGTATGTTGTTATAGCGGGTAATGAAACCAACGAATCTTTATTCTATTGTCGTGCGAAAAAGTATTCAGGCTCATAGTTCCTAACTCGATTAAAGAATTCTCTATTTCTTGCTGAACTGCCTCCGTGGCCGAACGGTTACCATGCCGGACTGCCACGCAAAGGCCCCAGGTTCGATTCCCGGGCCGGGAGAAATATTTGTATGGCCTACATTTATTTCTCTCGTGAGTTTGGGTGTAATTTGTGGTTGTCTATGTGTGTGTCCATGGCACCCTCGACACAGGGTTTCCCTAGTGCGGGGCTATGTTGAGTGTGTGCGTTATTATTATTTATTATTTATTTATTATTTATTTATTGCTTCTTTAGACGACTTTAGACTTCGACTTTAGAACCTTTATCAGATTTAAAGTACAATTTACAATGAGATAAAAAGGCATATTCTATACTTAACTATATCAAACTAATTGACACATCCATACGAATATAACGTTAAAAGTTAGCGACGACTTTGCCGGCGGCGTGTGGCGCCACGACTCTTGCGCAACTCGTTTCCAAATTTGAATTATTGAATAGTTTTAAAACTGTATAAACTCTATAAAGGGATTTCATAAAATGCTATTGTTTGACAAGTATGGACTGAGGAATCCTTAGATGGCTAAGTGGCATAATTTTTATGATGACAATCATGAGGCTACATTAGTTTATTAAAGCCCACTTATGGAACCTTTTTGCACCTAAGTTAATGACATATTCATTACTTTAATAAACATATTGTATACTACTTATGTGGTTCTCTAAGGTAAGCATTTTCAGTATTAATTTAGAAGCAACTATCGCTTGCGGTTTTATTGTGGTGGCCTCCTAAGTAAGCGATTAGGAAGACTGTTGACCTGACTGCAGCTGTCTGCACCATTGCCGGGAAACATCGCCTCTCCCATTTTAAATTTCACTGCTTGTCAAGAATACTGATCCAATCCAAAAAAGTTCCTTTGTTTACTTATTACTATGTATGAGACGTCCGACTATTTCAATCTTGTGCGGCAAATAAGTTTCAGGTTTTTTAAACCATCTTCCTGGTGAATGGCATGCTTTTGAAACCATCACCACCATTGTAGAAACCCATCGATTTTTCTTTTAGCAGTAGAGCTCCTCGTGAAAGTGTTCGTCCAGGGAAGAACTGCCATCTTACCTATTTCTGCCGCCAAGCAGTAATGTAAGCATTACTGCGTTCCGGTTTTGTAGGGTGAGGGTGCTGGTGAAATTACATGCATATGGGAGTTGTTAACTTATGTCTCAGGGTGACAAACGCAGTGGCAGTTCTTCTCAGAACTTTGCGATTTAAAAGCTCTGCGTGACACTGCAACTGTCATGGATAGGAGAGTCGCTTACCGTCAGGCGCACGACTTGTGACCGAAATTAATAATAACGATATGATACAGAGATCGAACAAACGAAAATAAAATAAATAAAAAGAAAAACTCCTTCGATCTGATTTGACTCGAACCAGTGTCTGTTGCCATGCTAGGGTAACTGCTCTAGTGTAAACTAATGAAGTATTTTGACAATAATTGTAACTTTTTTATTACAAAAACCGACCTCAAACTCCGGATTCATTCATTCAACTAGGGATAGTTTGCCGCCCTTATAGGTGGAATATTTTCTTCAAATTTAAACAAGACTGACTGGTTCACAAGTGAAAGAGTTACCGCGCAACATACATGCAAAAAAATACAGTCAAATTGGGAACCTCCTCTTTTTTTAAGTTGGTTAAAAATATATAAACATCATAGTAGTAAGAAGTCATGATATCCAACAGCATTAAGTTTCCACATTTATGTGGCAAACAGCTATGGAGTGGAATTTCTCGCTTTGAAAATAGACAATTTATAGTTTGAACTCTATAACTTCTGTATTTTCAAGGCGAGAGTGAAAGGTATTAATTATTTAGGTGTGCATGCTCCACCATCGACCTTTTTAGCACTTTTGCTCAGATGAGTTGGAGGTCAAATGCGCACTATTTTTATTATAAAAAAAGAAAAAATATGACAATGTTATTTTTAGAATATGTTAAAACTAAACAATATGTTGGCCCACAAGTTTGTGAGATTTAGTAATTTACAATTACGTTATTTAAAGCGTACTGTCAGTCGTTCTATACATATAGTCTATGGGTCAACTGCATCCAAAAACCTCTTTGTGTCTATATAGAAAGTTGAAAAAAAAATCCAATTCTTTTTAAAAGTTGTAAGAACAATAATTTTTTATTATAGCAATGCCGTGATGGCGTAATGGCGATTACTTACCTACAACAACAACAAAAATGTACAAGAATAAATAAAACTCTAACGACTAAATAGAGTCGCTTTACCTATTACTGAAACTTGTTAACTCCTTACCTATTCCATAGTATGATAATAAAAAGTAATAATGTGCTACACCCATACCTGGTCTCAGACTAGGGTATTCCCTATGAGTAACAAAATAACAAATTTACTCTGGGGGTAATACCCCAAAAAACAATTTAGTTTTTTTTTAAATCGTGAGACGGGACGAACAAGTCCTGGCCATAACAGTTGCAGTGCCACTCAGAGTTTTAAATCGCAAAGATCTGAGGGGCACTGCCACTGCGCCCGTCACCTTGAAACATAAGTTGACAAGTTCCAATTACCTTTAATTTCGTCAGCACCCTTACACTTCAAAACCGGAAACACTTCAAAAACTAACTATTGCTGACCTTACTTCCCAAATGGCAGTACTTCCATGGACGAACTCGTTCACAAGGAGCTCCACTGCTGCTCAATACTAAAAGATAAGTTCAATTGAAATAAGGTATAAATTGTAATTCTCTTGAGACCGGCGTCGGAGCATCGCGGCGCATTTCACTCTGCGTCTCAGAGCATTGGAATTTGTACCGTATTTAAATTGCAATGGCATAAAATATACATTGATAAATTTAATGTCCTCTGCCTTGCCGTTGACCGGTTTGCCCTGGACTTTAGACTTTATTCTAGCATGAGTCTTTTTATCGCATCGATGGTATGTACTATAATGCTTGCCACGGTGGTGACAGGATTTGGCAATCGGCGTAAGTTACTCGTCAATTACTATCGGGGTACACCAGACGCATGACGTTCCTACCTCTTTCATCGTCATTCCACTTTTTTATCACACTTTTCTCTGGTTCCCTAATTCTTTTTCTTCGTCACTTTTACTTCGCTCCGTGTCGTCGTCACTCTAATCAAAATTCTTGAAGAGAAAAACGTGTCTTTCAATTATGATAATCTAATTGCTTATTTTTTCATTAAGACAGAAGATATCCATAATATTAACCTAAGAACTAAGTCCACACTCATGGTACCACGATTTCGTTTAACTAAGGTAAACGATTCTTTTGTGGGGAATATATTAAGATTATTATTTCAAAAGTTTAACACTTACATTAAAAGTATTTTAATTGAAAAGTCATATTACAAAATTGAAGAGTATGTCTTAGATAAAGAAATATGGAAAGACAACAAGAATCTAGATTCCACACAATTATGATTCAAAGTGTATTCCGTAGCATTTAAGTTTATTTGAAAAGAGCAATCCCTAGTGTTTCCTGCTCGTTTTTCTCAAGGGAGGTCAGCGTAGCGAACGAGCAGTAGCTTAAAAAATGACTTTTTCAGGTGTAAAAATGTTACCTATGGAATAAATGATTATTTTAGTTTGACTTTGGCTTAGTAAACATCGAGAATATAATCAGAAATAGAGACGACATGTCATTTAATTTGTTATAAAACTAATGCCAAATTATTCCGGTGACAACTGCGCTCCGATTGGTCAGCCAGAATCCGAAACAATAGATGGGTGTCGTCAATTGTTTCACTTCAAAACGACCAGTCCAACTTGAGCTTTGCTATAATGGACAAAAATGGAAAAATTACGTAGCTAATATTTAATTACCGATGAACTGTGAATGCGTTTGTTTTGTAATTAGATGTTTTGCTATTTTTCCCACACCACTGAAAGGAACAGCCCACCATAGTTAGAGATATTATCTTTATTACAATAAATACTGAATATTTTTGGAATATTTGGAGACGTACGAGACACAGGTCAGTTGTTGGCACTGTAGTATTTCATCTTCCTATTTAGTGATTTCAATGCAAACGAGATTTGATATTTAAAAGTGATGTAAGGCTCAATTGCCCGTATTTCGTCTCTATTTCTGGTTATGTACCTACTCGATATTAGTAAAGATGCAATACACCTTTCTTCACTTTCTCTTTGTTTCTACCTCTACAGTATAAATCTTGCAATAAAAATTATGTGGACCAATCCTTCTCATTAATTTCGTCAAAGCTAGGCGACAGACGTACAGGAATGTAAGTTGTCGTAGACGTAGTGCGGGGAGGCTCCTTTCGTGCACCCTATAGTGTAAAGTACTTAACATCGTATGTACTTAACATCTATATCTTTGAAACATCTATTAGATTTGAAAATAGAATACAATAATACTTTAAATTAAAGCAATGGTAATCTAGTGGTATGAAGGACGGAACTCTATCCGCTCACACGATGCGAAAGCCTTGGCCACAGCCGTTTCAGCCACATAGCGATGCGCGATATGGGCGTCTCTCGTTGCCTAGCAAACCAAGAGGTGCCCGGCGATGATTTTATGTCGATTTATCTGATATCAAAGGTATAATAGGCAAAATAACTAATATTAATTGGTATTTCGTTAACTACTCTAGCAAACCACAGATTTTTAGAATGTCTATCTTTGACCGAATTAATAGAATGAAATAGTTTTAGGTCATCCGAAAACAATAAACACATAGCTGTGTTAAGAACCTTGGGAAGATCGTTTATCATGAGTAGGAATAAGGTTGGTCCTAAAATGCTACCCTGACTCACCCCGGACCTTGTAAAATAACGGTCAGATTTATAATTTTTCAATTTAACATAATGTTTGCGGTCACCAAGATAGCTAGAAACAGCTTTTAACAAGCCAGGTGCAAATCCTATCGCGGAAAGTTTTTCCAACAGAATATCATTGTCCACTAGGTCAAACGCCTTCTTAAAATTTAAGTAAGCGGCATCCACCTATCGACCTACATCTATTTGGGATGATATATAGTCAACAAATGAAATAAGGTTGGTAGTGGTGGATCGACCACTCCAAAATCCATGTTGAACGATATCTAAACGATTACTAACTTGCAGTTTTACGTGAACATTTAAGATGTGCTCAAAAACTTCACAGAATGCACTTAAAATTGCGATAGGCCTGTACATTGTGATTTCTTTAGAAGTGCCTTTTTTCGGGACAGGTGGTACCCATGATACTCTCCATGTACTTGGAAATTGTCCTTTCTGGATCGAGGTTATATATATGGAGAAGTGGTAGTTTTAGTACAGACCTACAGTCCATTACTAGGAATGTAGGAATATCATCGGACCCAGCAGGCGAACTGGATTTAAGGCGACGGATTGCACGGCGCAAATCGTCCACCGAGACATGAGTAATGCGTACAGTAGCAGCATCACTAGCACCACCCGCACGTCATCGCAGGTCATAGGTCTGTCATATTATAAAAATAAACAATTTCAAAAATACATCACGACCATCGCGTGAGTATGATTATTTGGGCTGATGAGTTTGGTGTTTATTTGTTGAAAACATACCGAAAATAGTGTTTTTTTTTATGAATTTGATTGATTATATTTTTATTGGTTTATTGATTATTGCGGTATGTACCCATGAATTTATTTTTTAGTAATACTTCTTACCGAACATGAAAAACTTCGTAATGAAACCTGCCGCATGTCGAAGAAAATTCATAACTCTTGATATATTCACTACCTACGTAATATTTATCGGCAATGCGAATAGAAAATTCGCGAAGTCATGGCGTTCCATAATATTGATATAATAAATCTGTATATTTAATACATACATACATATATTACTCTGCAGTAAATAAATGAAGAAAATAATAACTGAATGAGTCTCAGACATAGGTTTTTTTTACTTACTTCGTTTCATCTTTCGGAAAATGATGATAAACAGTCGTACACAGCACAATTCACGACCAATATAAATAGTAACGTAAAATGATCTTTTATGTTAACGTACAAGTTTCGTTATTAATAAATGAAAACGATATTCAAATATCAAAGCCGTCTTCGCGCGAAAACGGCTCGCCGGCAGCCTTGTTGTCGTTCAGTCAATGTGACCGGCAATGTGCAGGGCGTGGTGCGGTATCTAAAACTAGGGAGGGGCGAAAAGTGTCCGTTATTCTTTATTCTCTGGTAACATTGTCACTTCACGCACACATTTGCGCGTGTGCAGATAGCGCCTTGCGGTATGTAGTAGTAGTAGGCAAATAACGTTCGACCGTTGTATGGAGTTTCCGAAATGTGCTATTATGGGCAGGCGTATCGCTTACAACCCACACGACTTGTTCGGCCCGTCACTTAGTATCATAAAAAAAATGTTAGTATCATCTCAATAGACAGAGAAAGTTTACAACAGCTGTACCTATAACCAACTATTATGTTACTACAGACCTTCAAATGTACGCTCTTATTAAAATTCAAAAATTTTAATGGCCACCTTGGTGTATTATTGATCTAAACAATCTCCTCTGACGAGACCAGTTCCCAGCAGGGGGACATACAATGAGCGGATACATAGATACCATCGCGTCTCTCTTCACATATATCTCTCGTTTCGCCATTCGCAACTGTCTAATCATGCACGTCAGTTTATTCTTGTTAATTTTGATCTGGCCTTTTTTAAGAACCTACATGAACTTATAGGAAGTTACTAGAAATCTATTGGTCAATACCTTATTCGCTGATGACACTAACAATTTTACAAGATAAATGAGTTTGAACGGCCATTTTGTTTATTTTTAAATTTTAATTTTTTTTTTTTTTTAATTGGCTAAGGTGTACAACAAATGTAATGTAAATAAGCCAAATATATGCGCTTATAAATATACACATTAATATCATATTTCCTAGTAATTTCACAAATATGTATATTTGTTTTTGTTGAACATTCCGTTCCATATACAGCTTAGTATATCATGATAGTTTATGGGGTCATTCTACATTCCTAAGCGACACGCCTGTCAACAGTAGTTGTAGTGCCATTCAAAACTTTAAATCGAAAAAATGAAAGGGCTACTGCCACTGCGCCCGTTACCCTGAGATATAAGCTAACAAGTTCCATGTGCATAGGTTTTTTAAAAAGATCCGTGGGACATATAAATTGGTTGATGATGTAAGTGTTTAACCGTGAAATCGCTTTTATTTTAAGACCCCCCACTGAATATAAATTTAATATATATCGAGTACTATAGCTTTTGCAGAGGAAATTCCTATTTAAAACAAAGTATCTCTAATAGCAACTCTACACAGAGGCCCCATAATGTGGTGCTAACGGCTGTTGCTAAAGTACCTAATTACAAGTGATGAAAAATTATTACCCCAGCTTGATTTGTGGTTTATGTTACCCTACTTGTTAGGAAAGTTAGGGTGTTGAAGACTAATTTCATCAGTTTTGTCTACAACACACAGGGTTTATTGGACAGTTTAGCTAGCGCGTCAGTTTCGTCCTATTCTGGATAATAATTAGACAAAGTTAATAAAATTTTATTAATACTATCTAGACCGCGGTTCATCAGTTTCCTGTTAAATTGGATTGTTACAAACCGGGAAACTCAGCCCGGTTTCGAACCCACGGCGTCTGCTTGAAATATGGTAGGTTTCTATTAATAACATGTCATACAAAAACTCACTGACAAATTTTAATTGTTGTACATTTAAGTAACTTCTGAATGTAATTTAATTGTTTATTTTTACATAAAGAAGTTCGCGTTTATTCAGAATATCATCTGATAAAAGGTAAAAATATGGACAAGGAAGATATAAGTTCGCCTAGAAATACTACGCACAATTGTACAAACGACCAGTCCTTTCTCTAGTAGTTAGCTTTATAATATTCGCAGAAGTATTGAGTTCTTTTTTAGTTTTCGGGATTGACACTTATTGGAAATGAAACCATTTTTTTTTTCAGATCTAAAATCCCTTATATTTCTTTGTTTTTTTTTTTTTTCAAATAAACCATCGTTTTTACAAGTCCTATGGGTCCTGTAAAAAGCCAATTAGTGAACGTCACTTATGATTTTGATACAAATGAATTATTAGATAACAAATTATAATATGAATTTCTGTATCGAAATACATAAATAACTTTATTCCGTCAAAACCGGATTTATTTCAATACAAAGAGTTATATATACGTTTTAGAGTTTACAAGATTTGTACTACAACTTTTAAAATTATATAATCACTTGCCAACTCACACCTAACCACCGTGAGTAGTATTTTATCTTTTAACCTCCCTGGAAAGGAACAAAAACTTGGAAAAGAAGTTTCGTTATCGATTCGAGTCACAGACCAATACTGTTGTGAAATGCACAGATGTAACAACTTTCCTGGAAATGGCAAGTTCTATATTAAATTATCATTCACTTCAATAATTAAAGAAACTATTACGAGAGAAATTTATGTGTTTTCTGTAAGCTTATAAATCTCAGGCGTATAAGATATAGTGGTCTATACAAATTTGTTCGGAGTGATATATTATAAGGTTTATAGTTAAGGGCTGTGTAAGGGTCATGTATCTAGTGTACGTATATAGCTAGAGTTTATACAGTTTATAGTAATTTCAAAAACATACTTAAGTCCCTAATACGCTGCCATTTTGCTGAGCTGATCACTATTTGCACAGTATGCATTGTGGACACTGGACCAGGAGGCCCCAGATTCTATTCCCGGTATGACCAATTGGTTCTGATATGGGTGTTCTGGGTAGTGCTCTGGAGTGAATTCGGTTTCTTAGGTACTCATCGTAATATTTTATTTTCATTATAATGACGCGTGTCAAGTTCTATTGAAATTGGTTAAGGGAAAGAGGACGAAATTCTGTAAACCGGATTCAGCCCCTAATTTGCCACTACAAGGAATGGAATATTTTATTCAAATTTCAATTCCTATTATTGAAGTGGTCCCTTTCCAACAGAAAAATAATAAACTAAATCGGTACATAAGTGTCGGAACAATCGATCAGAACAATAACATACACAGAAAAAAATACAGACGAATTAAGAACCATCTATTTTGAATTCGGTTAAAACGGATTAAACACAAAGTTTTGTTTGTTTAAACAAGTACAAAATAAAATCTTATTTAAGAAAATGTATTCTGCAATCTTAATAAGTTTTAAAACAAATCATTTTTATATTAAAATTGCTGCAGACACATTTGTTGAAACAAAAGGCATCTTCTAAAATAGCTTTTTTTATAATAATATCAAGTGACGGGCCGTACAAGTCGTGCGTCTGATGGTAAGCTACACGCCCGTATAACATAGCTTTTGCAGTGCCACTCAGAGCTTTAAATCGCAAAGATCTGAGTCCCATGTGCCTGTAATTTCACCAGTACCCTTACGGTTTCTAAACCGGAACGCAGTAATGCTAACATTAAGAGAAATAGGTAAGGTGGCAGTACTTCACTGGATGATCTCTTTCACAAGGAGCTTTACTGTTGCCATGGCTTTTCGGCTGTACATATATTTGTAGAAGCAACATACCCACTTGATATTTTAAAACATTTTATTACTTCAGAAACTTTTGTTGCTGTAGACCAACCAACTCGCGAAACTTTGTCACATGAATAGTATGTAGAAAGAGAGTCTCTTCTAGATTTTTAAATGGCAACGTGACCAAAATTCCCGGGGCCCGGGAACTTTTCCCGTGAACTCCAATTAATTATATCGGATAATGAGTCGACCCGGTACCAAGTTCGCTACGTGATTCAGCGGTCAATTCTTCGCTTTTCACTTTGTGATTGCACTTCGTGATTTTCACTTTTTTTTTCGGGAAAAACTGTTTTACTAAGTATCAAGTTAATGCTATTAACTTCCGTAAAGGGTAGGGAATTCGGGAATTGGATGACTTGCAGTAAAAGTGTTCACGTCTGTATCTGACAAGTTTGATACGTGTAAACAAATGCTGGTTACCTTACCTACTTTCCTGCAACTGGTGTGCCTTTATACGCATGCTAGTTTATTTTATTTTTATTTATTTATTTTATCTTAGGAAGACCAACAGCTTTAAAGTAAATTAGTCGTTAACAGTAAAAACTGAAGGCCAATTATAGGTCCTCACAAACAACAACACAATAAAATGAACCTTAACAGATACACGGTGCACAATTAAATCTATGACATACAAAGAAAAGGGAAAAAAAAACGAAGAAATTACTCACTATGACTCAAAAAAATGCCTACTTAGTGCATTCCTTGCCGTAGCCACGCTAGTATTAAATAGA
This sequence comes from Hyposmocoma kahamanoa, assembly GCF_003589595.1. Taxonomy (NCBI): domain Eukaryota; kingdom Metazoa; phylum Arthropoda; class Insecta; order Lepidoptera; family Cosmopterigidae; genus Hyposmocoma; species Hyposmocoma kahamanoa. The sequence goes on from NW_020653993.1 coordinate 4,151,774, forward strand.
TCCAAATCGAAGGTCATACAAAGAATATTAAAATTATCGCTAGCACGCCACATAAACTCGTTTTGCCTGTAATTAGTATGGGCCGGGGGTAGAAATAAAAGGAAATTATTTCTCAGTGACTTGGTGGGCACTTTTAGAGATATCTTTGATAGAAGTTCTGGGCAGTCTATTGAACCTGAAGCTATTTTAATTAATAACATCAAGTCACTAATATTACGACGCGTTACTAGTGGTAAAAGATGGTGTTTCTTACAGAGACTGTAGTAATTGGAGGAAATGTAAGACTCATTCATGCGGTAGCACAGAAAACGAATGAACTTCTTTTGAACATTCTCGAGCCGTGAAATATAGACATCATATCGCGGGTTCCAAATTTGGCTGGCGTATTCTAGAATGCTACGAACAAATGAGCAAAACAGTATTTTTATAGTTTTTACCTGGACGAAATCCCTAGCACAGCGCATTACGAACCCAAGCGACTTGGACGCCTTAGACACTATGTTGTCAATATGCTCATCAAATAACAATTTAGAGTCATGTTGAACTCCTAGATCTCGTACAGAAGATTGGCTCTGCAAAATCACGCCCTTAAGAGAATAATTAAACAGCACTAGGTTACGTTTTCGACTGAAAGTAACCAGGCAACACTTTGAAGGATTAAGATCAAGATCATTAACTTGACAGTACGCTTCAAGTCTATCCAAGTCAGACTGCAAAGCCACCGCATCATCTCGTGTCCTTACTTGCGCAAAAATCTTCATGTCATCCGCAAAGCAAAGTAGATGTGAGTGCTTAAAGCATCGGTTAATGTCCGCAACAAAGATCACGAATAGCAGTGGGCCAAGCAGCGAGCCTTGAGGAACACCACTAGGAACTTTAACCCAACTAGATATATGATTACTCACAACTACCGCCTGGGATCTGCTGTCTATGTAAGACGAGAACCATCTAAGAAGGTCACCAGCGATACCAATACGCGCAAGCTTTAAAATAAGTGTCACGTGATTAATTCTGTCGAACGCTTTACTATAGTCGGTATAAATGACATCTACTTGCCCTCCCGAGTCCATTGCACTTGCAAGAAAGCTGTTAAATAAAGCAAGATTAGAAACAGTAGACCGCCTCTTGAGAAAACCGTGCTGATATTGGCAAAATGAGTGACTAAAAGTGAAGTACACTTGGTTATAAACGATTTTCTCAAGGACCTTAGAAATGATACAAAGTTTGGAGATTGGTCTATAGTTAGACACATCAGCCTTATTACCTTTTTTGAAAACTGGCGTTACATAGGCTCTCTTCCAAATATCCGGGACAATACACTCCGTTAGAGATCTTTTAAATAGTATGGAGATTGGAAGGGCAATGGTATCAGAGCACCTAATTAGAAATATTGCTGGGAGCTGATCAGGCCCAGCTGATTTAGCCGGGTCCAATTGCTTGAGTAAGCGGCGCACTTGTGCCTCTACAACCGATATAGTACTCAGTGACGCTACAGTCTCAGAAGGTACACCAACTACAGGCGAAGAATGAATACTAGATGGCGCTAAAAAAGTAGAATGAAAATAATCCGAAAAAGCGTCACAAATAGAATTACCCGTATTAAATGTATTCGCGCGATTTAGTTGTGTTACCTCTCCTTGGTTCTTGCATACAAGCGTGCCTACTACAGATATATTATATGATTTTTGACCTTTTTCCTAATATCTTGTCATACCTGTTTTTAATCGCCGTTTGCGTTACCTCCCGACGCAAAAATAGGGGAGTTATAAGTTTAAAAGCTTGTTCTATAGACCTGAGTGTTAAGGTGGTTTTCCCCTGGCAAGGCGAGACGAAACGAGACGAGATAAGAATCGAAATATCACCGGTCTATTTCCACCATTAATTGTCATAATGTGACTGTGTTTGTGAAATTCAGTGCTGTTCTGTTCGCCTAGCGATAAATACGCTGCTGGAGGTTACTCCAGCATGTTATATGTTAATGTCCTGTTAATGTTTTTTTTATTAAATGTTTACGGAAGATGAATCAGAAAAAGCCATCTTTTTTAAATCTCAAATCGTATGTACTCCACAATCTAGCGATTAATAGTAATAACCACTGCGAGCTCGCACGAGATCGTGCACTTTTGTCATATAAAAAAAAAATAAAAAATCAAAGTTAGGGCGCGGTTAGTGAAATCTTTTTTTTATTATACCAAGTGACGGGACGAACAAGCTGTGCGCCTGGTTACAGTGCCATTCGGAGCCTTAATCGCAAACATCTTATGTGCACTGCCACTGCGCCCGTCACCGTGGGACCTAAGTTGACAAGTCGCAAGTGCCCGTAATTTCACCAGCTCTTAAATAAGAAAAACGGTAAGGAGAAGGCCGTATATGTTCATCATGAGTGATGAATATATTAAAAGGTTTAATTTTTGAATATCGCCTTACAGACTGAAAACTTTGTGAACGCTGCTTTCAGAACATTTAAAGGATCGTTCTAAATTACAAAACAAATTACAGTCACGTTCATTCATACTTTAACTGAAAGTTAAAATCTGGGTACATCACGTCTCACAAGTTTATTTGACACGATTTTATATATGAATTTAAATATTTGTTACGGACTCTTGTTGGGTGTACACCTAATTACAAGAACCCTTATGATACTAATGGAGGAGAGTTTAAATGATATAAAAAAATCAGACCATAACATACGAGAGATATAGTATAGTATAATTATTTCTGATGCTCAGCAGTATTATGAGTATTTTATCTCTTAATAGTAGTTTACGATTGAGAGTTGATACTACCTCAGTAGCAGGGACACTGGCTTTATCACAGATTTTATTTTTACAAAAGAAATTAAAGCCATTTGAAAAATATGTCCTATAGTATACGTGTTCTATATAATTCAGTTGATATAAAGAGGTTGAGGTTGTATCGACTCTTAAAACATATAAGACGAAGCTGAGTAAGGACATATTTCTATGCAATTACAGTGACAAAACGAAAGTTCGAAGTAACTCTGCAGCTGTTGGTGTCGATTAGTGTCGCTGCTCACCAGGCGCACGACTTATTCGTCCCGTTACTTGATATTAATAGACACTAAAAATTAACCAATATGTATTTGAAATTATCCGTAATTTAATAAATAATCCGAGAACCGAACGACTATTTGCAAATGTGAGAATACGATTCTTACTATAGAACTGTTTTTATAATTTACAGAAGTCGTTTTCAGGACGCGATAAGAATGAAAAATTGTCGCTAATGTTGAATGTTTTTTTTTTTAATTAAAAAATAAGTGCGTATGTCACTACCATCTCACTCGATGGAAAGTGACGATGACGTCGACAATGCAGCATGCACACCCAAATAATGCCTATTTACTGTCGCCTTTCAATTTCAAGTTATAACGTTCAGGGAACAAGTCTGCAGGCAGGGAACTCCACTCCATAGCCGTTCGTCGTATAAATGTGGAAGCGTAACGCTTCGTGTGAATTCTCGGAATACCCACAACATAGGGGTGGAACCCCAGCCAACGGCCCCCGATGATAGAAAGGGGAAGGCGGAATTAATTCGTGCAAATCCCTCGCAAACTCTCCGTGATATATCCTGTAGAATACTGAAAAGCGGGCAACTTTTTGCAGCTTCGCCTCTACTAATTTTGATTTACCTATAAGCCTCTTGGCAAACTTGTCGATTGAAGGAGCCAGTTGGTATGTAGCAGAGCCATCCCATAGGTGGCAGCAGTACTCCATACACGAACGAACTTGTGCTTGAAGCAATTGTCCCGATGTGAAGTAACATCTCACCATGGAGAGGATGCCGAGCTTTGGCTGCATTTTTGGCCACGGATTATATGTATCTGCCGAAGTTCAAATTGGACAGGACACGTCGATTGCAACTAGCTGGAGACAGTCAGTGGAAAATGTATACGTGTATTCTTATATAACATACTAGAAACCAGTTGAAAATATATCTCTCACTGCCCACATACCTAAAGCGTCGACCTTTTGCCACGAAGAAACTGTAGTTCTCACTTACATATAATAGAATACAAACAATACCATCAAAACTTACTCAACTGAAATGCTACAAATCATTACCATAGCTGTCATCGCATTCATTAATGAATTATTGTTTTCATTCAATGAAATTAATTAACGGTATTTTGAATTCTACTTAGGTGGGTTCTGCTTTGAACTCGTGTGTTGCTTCTAATTAATACAGTGTATAATTTAATTAATACACAAAATTTTAGGTATTGATACAATGTAGTCTTAAATTAATAACTGTTGCTGTTGAAGCCTCTCAATCGAAATGAAAAGAAGCCTGAAAATGGCTTTTGAAAATGGGTTTTTTGATATTGACAAATACTGTCATTATTAGTTAAAATAAATTCCTCGTGAAAGAGTTCGTCTAGGGAACTAAAGCCCCCTTTACCTATTTCTGCCGTCAAGCAGTATTGTTAGCATTACTGCGTTCCGGTTTTCAAGGATAAGGGTGATGCAGTCTTTAAAGGTACTTGTGACATAAGTTGACAAGTCCCATGACTTGTCAACTTATGTCACAAGGTTATGAGCTTAGTGACGGTGATCCTCAGATATTTGCGATTTTAAGTCCTGAGTGGCACTGCAATTGTGTTGAACAGGCGTGTCGCTTACCACCAGGCTCACGACTCGTTCATTCCGTCATTTAGTAGCTTAAAAAATAAACAAGTTCTGTTGGATGTACCCTTTGCCAATGATACCTTTTTTAGAAAAAAACTATAATTTCTCTTCACAAGTAGTATTATGGTTCACCCCATGTACACAGTACGGTACCGAACGAACAGTATCTCCCCGTACCGAAGCTTAACTCCGTAAAGAAAAATGTGCGTGGTAGTAACCAAAATGCCTTGTGTGGATCAAAACAATGGTACTACAATGCAAGGTCAGGCAAAATAGAGCAAGCTCCGGCATTTGATTCACGGCCTGGACATGGAGTTATGAAAAATAAAACTGTTAGATAAGGCATTCGAACAAAAGTGAGCTCCTGTAATCGTTCAAACTGGGAAGCAGTCTCTCTGACTACCTGACTAATGTGAAGAATCTTTACTCAAATGCCAGTGACTGCATTAGTTCTCCTGGTGTTTCCTTACGGAACACAGCAGTGATGATTTGCTTAAGAAAAAGGTGCCTAGGCAGGGTTGCCAACATCGTAATATCAGTGAAAATAAAAGAAATTACCATCGATTCAAAAACAAATAAATACTTTTAAAAAAGTTTAAATGTGCTTCGACATTGCAGTATCTTCAAAAAATGATAACGTCATAATTTTAAGCCAAAGTTCGTTTTATGACAGCGTTTGGCTATACCACATTATGTATTTAACAAATAAAGTTCTTATTTTTAACCGACATCAAAAAAAGAGAAGGTTCTCAATTCGACGGTATGTTTCTTTGTATGTATGTTACAAATTAACTCCGGCATTAGCATTTGTGAACCGATTTTGGTGATTCGTTTTTTGCTAGAAAGAAGATAATAATATCTCAATAGTGGCTTCATTTAAATTTGTAGAAAATATTCCACCCCTATTGATGGCAAACTAGGGGATGAATGACTTTAGAGGTCGGAGATTATTTTGATACCTTGTGACGGGACGAATAAGTTGTGCGCCTGGTCGTAAGCGACACACCTGTTCATAAAAGTTGCAATACCACTTAGAGCTTCAAATCGCAAAGATCTGAGGGGCACTGCCAATGCGCCTGTCACCATGAGACGTTATATCGACAAGTCCCATGTGCCTGTAATTTCACCAGAACCGAAACCCAGTATAAATAATAAATAACGGACACACTCAACATAGCCCCGCACTAGGGAAAACCCTGTGTCGCGGGTGCCATGGACACACACATAGACAACCACAAATTACATCCAAACTCACGAGAGAAATAATTGTGGGCCATACAACTATTTCTCCCGGCCCGGGAATCGAACCTGGGACCTCTGCGTGGCAGTCCGGCATGGTAACCGTTAGGCCACGGAGGCAGTTAATTGCAGTTAGTATTGCTCATTTTACTGCTTGGCGACAGAAATATGTAAGGTGGCAATACTTTCCTGGGCAAACTCTTCCAAGAAAATCTCTACTGTAACTCTCTACAAACAACATTAAAACTTAAATAAAAGAAAACACGACGGGCGCACAGATACGCATAAAAAGAATAATTTACGTAGACTAAGCCGTTATTTACCCATTTCATATGTTCAATTTAAAAGTTACCGCATCCAAACCACAACATTGGTTCTACTAAATGATAAAAAATGGAACGAAACTTTGCGCTCTGCTTACTGACGTGGGAGTTTCTAAAAGCTTACAAGTATTGTAAAAAGTGAAGTTAACGTTGAAGTTAATGTACGGAAAGTGTAAATTATTGCTAATGCCCAGGTCGTAGTCTTTGAATCATTGGGGTAGGCAGAGACTACGGAGCGTTACTTTGGACGATCCTGGCAAACCTCTCGTGCTTAACTTTCATTCAACAGTCCCTTTCTTATGATAGTAAGTGACATCACGAATAAGTCGTGCGCCTGGTGGTAAACGTCACGAACGAGAACTCTTTCACAAGAAGCTCTACTGCTACGTAGTTTTTCCACATAAGCCATCTTTATTGCCTCTGTGGCCGAATGGATACCATGCTGGTTTGCTACGCAGAGGTCCCGAGTTCCATTCCCAGGCCGGGAGAAATATTTGTGTGACCAACATATAATTTTTTTTTCTTTTTTTTATAATAATAAGAACGCTCACAATCAACATAGCCCCGCACTAGGGAAACCCTGTGTCGCGGGTGCCATGGAGACACACATAGACAACCACAAATTACACCCAAACTCACGAGAGAAATAAATGTAGGCCATACAAATATTTCTCCCGGCTCGGGAATCGAACCTGGGACCTCTGCGTGGCAGTCCGGCCTGGTGATCGTTCGGCCACGGAGGCAGTTTTTATATATTCTCTCGCATGTTTGTGGTTGTCTATGTGTGTGTCCATGACACTCGTGACATATCGTTTGCCTAGTGCGGTGTTATTGTACAGTGTGTGCGTTATTTATTTATGTGTCTTATTCTAAATTATTTTAAGTTTTTTTTGTAATCAATTTGAAAATTGCCTAGACAATGCTAGGATTGCATTGTTTCCGGACATTAACCGTGTCACCTGTACAGTTACCGGCACGGAATGCATCGCGTGAGGTGTTCATATTAAAATTGTCAGTAAGTGTAATTAAGGCCGATCTTATACTTTGTGAGAGTACTCCTAAATTGCGTTTAATTGTTGGTGTCTAATCTTGATTGTGGTTCGCAAAATTTGCATTAGATGTTTTTTTTAAATGCTCTATGGTGGGAAAACGGTATTGAAAATGTTTTGTTTAAGTAAAATACAACGACTAGACGTGAAATAAATTTATTTCTATTTGCAAACAAACATGGTATCAAAATACAAAGTAATAAGTTCCACCGTCATATCTTCATGATCTTAGCACAGCAGTCAGCTCATCTGCATATCGTACCCGTGGTATAATAAAACCACATCTGGTCATAAGTGTGAAAGTCCATTAGAAAGTCATAAAAATAATACAAACTACGCGACCGCCCGTCCTGTCCCGCCCTTCTCGCGCCCGCGCTCTGTGTGTTGTTGTCCATATAAATACACGGAATCAGACCCGCCGCGGTCGCGACCCGACCTACGCCCGACCCGTGCCCGACATGCACTCGCTCTCTGTGCATTTCACGCTTTACTGCGCTTTACGTAGCATGTCCAACGTACTCATATTTTTAATTATCCTACATTAATTTATACTACACTTTCAGTAATAATCAGGAACCCATCAAAGCAGCAGATTATTTTGAATTAAAAAAAACTATTCGTAATTCTGTTGCATTTCCGGTTCAGTATTAATGGCGACGAAAGGTGACAGATTGCAGTTTAATATATTTTTTTAAATGGTTTTTACGGCTCTGTGTACTTTTGAGCCAATTGTCAAAATAATCACAAATTTTTTAACGAACATATTACATGTAAAATGTAAACTGAAAACACTAAATTTCGTTCACTGCGTTAAATATAAAATTACACATAACAATTTTTTCTTGAGAGTAATGATTGCACGTTTTTTGGAACATCACTATCACTGTCATCATCCGAAAGGTCCTTTACTTCTACTACAAGTATCAGAGTGAAAAGCGTGTCACGCACTGCTGGCACCGCTTAAGCGTGTCCAGTAGATTTTAAAGTAGCCTGGAGAGTCCTGTTGACGTATTTATAGATTAATTAATTATTTTTTTTATTGAATTGATATTCAGTTATTTTTTGTGAAATTACTAGTATTTATAGATGTTTGTCATTTCTAGACTCTCAGAGCTTCGACATTATTTAACTTGTTCAGAAAATGTGTGCGATATATGTGAATAAACACGTTACATCGTTTATATGTTGAAACTATTGTATTTGTAATTTACAGTACCGGCACGCTATGATGGCCGTTTTGACAGATTACAATAGTGGGGTCAAATATCAATTCATTATCGAAAAAAATATAATCAAATGCGAGTCGGATCTATAAGTTTTTAGATTCATAACTAGTATTGCAAGGGTAACTGATTAAAAAGGTTTTAATAAAAGGAAAATAAAAATGTTTAGGTAAATTCATTGACTTACAATTATATGGACGTCGGGTCCGCGCTAAAAAGTGTCCGCACTTGTAAGGCGCTAAAATCGTATACAGAGCGCGACACTCCGCTTTAGTCTTCATTTGTTCTACTGACAGCGCGATACTGCGATGACATTACAATTTCAATTTCGAATAGGTTGACTTGGGACATTTTTTTCGTGGTTTTTGTATTAGACCCGTCGTCCATTTATTTGTAAGTCAATGGGTAAATTGCTTTGTTTTGCATTGAGCTTTGACGCGAGTTTGCCGGAGGTAGTAATTGTGCTGGACAGCGATCCTATAAATGACGATTGTGTTAGGTTTCAATTTTAAAAATTTCGAATTTTGAAAAACAAGTGCCGAGCCGAGCTCCTTCAATGTAGTTATGAATTAATACGAAACTTGATGACAAACGTGGAAATGGCCATCATAGCGTGCCGGTACTATAGTACGATGAAGACGAACAGGAGTGCTCGCTTCAGAGATTAAGCAGAGAGAGACGACGGAGTGAAACAAAATGAGAAAGAAGAGGCAAAGGAATTAAAGAACGATTCAAAATTTGAAAATAAGTGGCCAGAAACCAGAGCAAAGGTGATAAAAAGGTGGAATGACGATGGAGGAGGTGGCATCGTCACAAGGCGATGAAAACGGTGTTGATCACTGTTGAAAATTATGTGTTGTAAGTATGTGTTCAGAGCTGCCAGATATGTGAGTTGCAATATATGCAATATTTTAAGGAAAAATTTCCGTAGAGCACTAAGCGGAAGTTCTTCCTTACTTAAACGCGGGTAGATGCTAAAGTACAACTAGAAATTTTTTTCCAATATATAATGTAATTCTATAACTTTGTTCTATTATTAGACAGTTAAAGGTTAGGAAAAGTAATTTTTTATTATTAAATATATAAAAATCCGATGCTTTAAATGAAAATCGAGGAATAGATTCAGAATCTAGGTTTTATGTACTTTAAAATACGGCATGTGAAGCTTGTGAACATGCCAGCTTAAGGTCAGGGCATGCCTCCATATTGCATCGGTCATCGTCATTTTATAACTTTGTATTTAAGCATTAGAGTTTAGTAGCAGTCCAGGTTACTGTGAAATTACCTATTTCCGCCGCCAAGCAGTAATGTGAGCATTACTGCGTTCCAGTTTGGAACGGTGAGGTTACTGGTGAAATGGGACTTGTCACTTTTGTACCAGGGCAGTGAACCTAGGATCTCTGCGATTAAAAGCTAAAAGCGCCACTGCAACTGTTATGGATAGGCGTGTCGCTTATCACCAGGCGCACGACTTGTTCGTTCCGTCACTATAAAAAAAAAAGATGAATTATTAAAAGCCATGGTATAAAAGTTGAGACAAGAAGAAGTTGTTAGGTAGTATTTTAGAATAACCCTCAGAACGAAATATTCTGTCCTTTTTCAACTAATAACTGACAATGGAAAGATGCACTGAACTAAGTAATATTTAATATAGTAAAGAAATGAAATACACAATCGGCATCTATTTTCCCCAAAAACTATAATTTGGGCCTATTCAAGGCTTGAATGTTTTAGACAAACTCGTACCACCGTCTCGTACTACCTCATCTCGAATCAAATTTTTTCCCGTACTAATAATAATAACAACAATAATAATAATAACGCACACACTCAACATAGCCCCGCACTAGGGAAACCCTGTGTTGCGGGTGCCATGGACACACACATAGACAACCACAAATTACACCCAAACTCACGAGAGAAATAAATGTAGGCCATACACATATTTCTCCCGGCCTGGGAATCGAACCCAGGACCTTTGCATAGCAGTACGGCATGGTAGCCGTTCGGCCACGGAGGCAGTTGAAGGAAGGTTCTTTTTAAGTAAGTAAGATCGTATTTTTTTTCGTGTCGTGTTTTCTACCCGTGTACATCCTTAATTTTACCATAATTTTTTTTAAAGTGATTGATCCAACACTTTCAATGTTATGCGGCATCAACCAAAGCCATTCGAGGTTGTATAGACTCTTAACATCAGGTGAAATCATGGTCAAGCATTTGTCTATTTTATAAAATACATAGACCATGTAAACATGATGGTACAATGAAAGCCGCACCTAAAGATAATGTTATATCTAACATTATTACATTGAAATTCCAAGTTTTAAACAGTTTGTAATAGTTTAATCTGTAGTTTGCGTTTACCGGATTCAAAGCCACTAAACCTTTGACTATCTAGATGTAGTTCCACAAAATACTCGACTACCTAAGTGAAACCTGCAGATATACCTAAGGGGAAAACAGTAGGGCGTTTATGCTCGTATTTCCTACCTAATTAAACTTAAGGAAACTTTGTCTAACTACACGCTCATTTTCTCTGGCTAATTTTGCAAACGACTGGAAAATTAAGCTACAGGATATAAAATGGAGTGAACAATTTCGTCCTCCATTATTTTACCGAGGATCTCAAGTACAACCTGTGTATAAAAAGGGAACGTAGGTCCTAGGCTGTCCCGTATAATATACTAGCTCGCTAAATTGCACGTTCTACTGGACAAGTAAAAATTTAAAGCATACTGTCACACATGCAGTCTGTGGATCTATATAGACTCCTTTGTAGGGCATTCAACGACTTACGTGTCCAATGCAATAACGCGTTCAGGATGCTAGCGTTAATATTAATATTTATACTAGCACATAAATTAAAATTGTTACTAACGCTATATGGATTTTATCTGAATTAAATTGACTGAATTATTATGTAAATGTTATATGTGGCAGCCTAATGTCTTAACTGACTCCGTGTTCCAACCATTATCATGCTGGACTGGCGTGGCGTCAATTCCCAGACTGGGAGAAATATTTGTATGGCCTATAATTATTTCTCACGTGAGTTTGGGTGTAACTTGTTGTTGTCTATGTGTGTGTCTATAGCGTGTGTGCGTTATTATTATTATTATCTCAAGCAGAGGCCGTGAGTTCGAATTCGAGCTAGCACCTCTGAGTTTTTCGGAATTTATGTGCGAAATTTACCACGAGCTTTTCGGTAATGAAAAACACCGTTGAAAAAGGTTCCTGGCGGGCTATGACCTAAACCCTAGCCTGAGGGGGAGAACCGTGACCAGCAGTAGGACGTATAAAAGGGTTGACCATGGTGAATTATTTTTTAAACAGAACTCGTAGGGTGCTAAGAACTTTTTTAGTGTAGGTAGTTGACTCAAAGGCTGCATGTAAAGAATAATTGCTGGGCTTGTTGATACATGTTGGCTTTGTCTGTACGGATGGGAATGAGGGCATGGCGGTAGTAAGTATAGCGTGTAGGATTCCGGTGAATGGTTGAATGAGAAAAGCATAGGAGAGATGGTTTTCAAAGATTTGCCATAATCACCACGCTTCGGAGAGCTTGATAAATGTGAAAAAAAATAAAGATTCTGAAAAACAAACGAAATTGCAACGGGATGTGGCTAATTCTCATACTAAGTTGCGTTGTAACGAATTACTAAAAAATAAACACGGAATATACTGACAAAATTAGTCATATTAGATGCTGATTAGCAAGCAACAAACTATCAAAAACAACGTAAAATCTTTAGTTGCCAATTTCACAAAACTATGGTCACGTTTGTTGACACGTTATTTACATAAGTAAATAACAAACAACAATGCTAATAATAGCATCCATATAGTCAACAATCAAGAGCAGAGTATGGGCTAGGCACTGGTGTGGGACGCTAAGTGTACCGACTCACTTTTTTTAAATAATATCTAGTGACGGGACGAACAAGTCGTGCGCCTGATGGTAAGCGACCACGCCTGTCCATAACGTTTGCATTGCCACTAAGAGCTTTAAATCGCAAATATCTGAGGGGCACTGCCACTGCGCCCATCACCCTGAAACAAAAGTTGACAAGTTCCTTCAAAACCGGAAAAAACTAATCCTGACAGTAATGTCAGCAGTAATGCTTGGCGGCAGAAATAGGTAAGGTGGCACTACTTTTCTGAACGAAATCTTTCACAAGGAGCTCTACTGCTACTTAATAAAATAACCACTGAATATATAACGACAAAATTAATCATATTTAGCAAACAATCAAGAGCTAGTTCAAATTACAATTACATTCCACGTTAAAATAGTTTTATATTCATAACAACGAAACGTACACACTCAACATAGCCCCGCACTAGGAAAAGTGTGTCGCGGGTGCCATGGACACAAACATATACAACCACAAATTACACCCAAACTCACGAGAGAAATAAATGTAGGCCATACATTATTTCTCCCGGCCCGGGAATCGAACTTGGGATCTCTGCGTGGCAGTCCGGCAAGGTAGCCGTTCGACCACGGAGGCAATTATTAATAACTATTGTATATACATAATATTGGAGTTTTTGTGTTGCCAATTATAAAAGAATTTCCATTACGACGAAATAATTCAAAACCACTTAATAATTTAGGTTTCAATTTTATTTATATTTATTTTTAGTTTTTTAGTAAACTTTAATTTAACCAATTTAGCAACAAATTTAATGAAATATAGGAAGTCTCTTTCAAATTTTTGTTATATTGTGTGGTATTCGATGAAAATGGCTAACAGTAATTTACGGTAAAATATAAATTAAATTGGTTGAGTAGATTAACAGTTCAAATGTATGTGGCCTATTGATGACTACAATTTCTAAGTCACGTATTCTTATAATACCAAGCGATGGGGACGAACAAGTCGTGCGTCTGGTGGTAAGCGACACGCCTATCCATAACAGTTGCAGTGCCTTTCACACAGAGACATAAGTTGACACAATTATAATTTCACCAGCACCCTTAAGGTATTTCTCTGGACGAACTCTTTCACAAGGTGCTCTACTGCTACTAAATGTTACTATTAGTAGACTGTGATTGATCATGCCGCCGTCAGCCGTGACCATGGGACCAGTAAAGGGTCTGAATCGTTGTTTTGTTTTAAAAAACAAGTAAATGCGATTCAGAATCTAAAGAAAGAAAAAAATCTTGGAATTCCGGGCTGTTCCGATGCTCTGGTATTCATCGTACAGGAAATTTCCTGATTCGAGACCTAGTAATTTGTGTGGATGTCTGTCCGTCACAATATTATTAATCTTTACTTTCTGTACCTAGATTTATTTTTTATTTATTTATTAAGTAACCGCTACAAAAAGAAGTACTAAAATCTAGGCTGCTAACGGTCTAATATAAACCATTTTTTGTTTTACCGTAAAATTAAAAGTTACGAACTAAGCGAATAAAAAAAAAACAGTAGAGAAGAATACAAACAAAAAATTATATTAATAATCACGCTAACTTATCTCATTTGTAATATTAACTAAATTCTTGCCATTTAAATTGCAAGTAAAATAACAATAAAGAAAAACAAAAATGTGGGCAGGTATCTATCCCATCTAGAACTTCTATCAATTATTAACACTAAGTGCCTTTGTTTGTCGACTACTTCAACAGGTGTACATGAACAGTTCTGTAAATTAGCATGGATACATGTGTGATTGTGAGCAATCAGTTGCAAATTATGAGGTCTTCTGTTCTGGCTAGAGCTAATATACATTAATTTAAGATAGAACTAGGATCGAGACTAATAAACGATGTCAACACAAACATATCTCAAAGAAGAAATTATACGATCAAACTACTTTCTAATGTCAAATGCGTGTTACAAAAATACTTTAATTAGAATAATAAAATGTTAGACCATGTTTAAGTAGTTTTGCCTGAAGCAAAAACAAGCGTCTGTTTTACTTTTTTGCCTGTTTTATGTAATAAGTTCTTTTGGTTCATAATGACCCGAGATACATGTGCTACCATTATGACAACTATGGGACTTGTTATTTTAAGACAGATTTCGCCATAATTATACGAATTAATTTCTCAGTCAAAACTCTTCTACGTATGTATTAGACGTAATAAATATTGTTTGGTAGATTTGTTACTTAATAACAGAAGAATGGATAACTATCCTGGCAGTTGGAAGGCATGAATAAAGTCACGTAGAACTGACAAAACAAATTTATATCTATTCTCCAATAATCGTATTGTATTGGAAACCATTTTTTAACAGATCGATATTGCGTGTATTTGTTTTTCAAACAAACAAACGTATCGAGCACCTATACAGGTTCCAAGGTCACGGTCATAGATATTTATTTGATTGGACACGGTTGACTGAACTAGTGGTTTTTTACCAGTGATGTCTAATATTAATGCAAACCACCGAATTCTGGACTTTATTTACTGAAGTTATTATTTTTTAAATATAGAATAGGGTAGTTTATTTTATGTATATTTAAACCTAATTAATAATAATAACAAATAAATAAATATTAGATAATATCACATACGTTGCTCTGATCCCAAAGTAAGTAGTTATAGCACTTGTGTTATGGAAATCGGAAACAACGACGGTACCACAAACACCCAGACCCGAGACAATATAGAAAAGTTACTTTTCTTCGGCCGGGTATCGAACCCGGGACCTCAGAGATGGCGACAGAGGCCGTCTTTGGTTTTTAGTCTTTTAATTATGTTTAATTAGGTCTATTTTATTAGTAATCCTTTTTATGATATGTGTGATATTCCATATTTGGTCTGTTGCTTCTGTCTGCTCACTTCATACTGTCACTTCACTTTATATTGCTAAATTATCTGGGTGTTTAGTTTGATCTCCCATGATATAAACAACCTGTATAATACATAAAATACATTTAGTTTACCAATACTTAACTAATAATCCGATTAAGGTGGTTTGGTAAGTATTTATAGCTTTTTAAATATACCAAAAAACATTCCAATTTACAGTATACAATTTGCAAAATATTTTTTAATATAATTTTTTAATGATTGTTTGATATGAATTAAATTTATTAATATAAAAGGAAATTAGAAATACAATAAAACATATTAACGAGTAGCAGTCTGCAGTTTTATGTTCTTAAAGACTTTACCATCTCATTCGGCCGTAACCATTAGAGTTGTAAAGAAATGTTTCTAGTAACAGTGGATCTCGTTGTGAACGAATTCGTCCAGGGAAGTATTGCCGCCTTACCTATTTCTGCCGCCAAGCATTCACATTACTGTGCGCCGGTTTTCAGGGCAAGGATGCTGGTGACGTTACAGACACGTGGGACTTGTCAACTCATGTCTCACGGGTGACAGGCGCATTGGCAGTGCCCATAACATCTTTGCGATTTAAAGCTCTGAGTGGCACAACAACTGTTATAGATATCCCATCACTTGGTATTATAAAATAATAATAAAAAATCTTCTATTAGCACGAGCACAACCTGCAAAATATTGTCAAAGGCATCGAAATTGTTCCTGTACTTCCTAAAAACGAATCTTCTAGTGTAGAAACAGCAAATTATCGTTGCCACACTTATTCTAAGAACATGATATTATTTTAAGAACATGACGCATTACTCCAATGCATTATCAGCTGTTGCGTCTATATTAAATCTAAATGACATAATCCTGTAAGAAAATGTGGGATATTCTTCACTCTGTCCATGTGCAGAAAAATGAATTCGGACATATGGGTAACTCCGAAAATACGTTGCCCTGAAAAGTTTACCTTATAATTCAGTTTAGAGAAGAGAGAACAATGTGTTAAAGTTTTTTCGAGAAAATACCAATATACAGGCATCTTCATCACAAAGTAAACCTATATTAAGATTAGTGCAATTGTGCAATTGCAATTGGATATAAATGATTATAATTACAATAACAAAAAGTTTAACATTTGTGGCATAGCGTTTGTGAACATTTTGTTTTATTTTATTTCCCGAACCCGAACAATTATATCTGAATCAATCTTTTCGAATCTAGACGTGTATTTAAACATATAGTGTGTTTATAAAAAAAATGCTCGCTATAAAATAGGATGATTAATTTGTTAACGCCCTACAAATTGTAAGATTGTAAAGCCATGTCTATTATTTATTTAGATGCTTTTATTTTTCACGATTCACTTGATTAGGTTTGTTATCCAGTTAAACTTCAACAAGAACAATTGTAATCTGCAGTAGGTGCAGATTTCCCAACCAATTCACTCGATTCTTATCTACAATTTGTGTAATTTTTTCTTTACTACATTTTAGCATGTAATTTGTTCCCCGTCAATACTAACAAATTTTATTAACTCTCCATTGACTTCAGCTGTTGCATACTTAATGATCGTACCTACTCAAACAAAATATATGGGACAGATGATTTTGTTGTTTTCCTCATTGTAGACATTTTTTGTAAAATAAATAAATGCCACCCGGTATATTTATCGTAATACATACATTACGGGGACAAGGATAGGACAAATTTATAATATGATTGTAAGTACATTTTATGGACCCTTGCCCAACGAGCGTGTATAAAAGCATTGATGCATCTTGATGAGGCAGATGAAGCGACCAGATGGAATTCCAGCAACAGTCCTGCGTAACTGTGCGCCTGAGTTGTCTCCTATCCTCACACGCTTGTACTGCCCCTCACTTGAGACTGGTGTAGTTCCCATGTTGTGGAAGTTTGTAAACGTGCAACCTGTGCCAAAAAAGGGAAGTAGAGCTGACCCTGTCAACTATAGACCTATCTCAGTCACTTCCATACTCTGCAAGGCTATGGAACGAGTACTCAACAACCGACTCCTATCGTACCTTGAAGACAACGACCTCCTCAATGATCGCCAGTACGGATTCCGACGAGGGCGATCTACTGGGGATCTTCTTGTGTATGCCTGTCACATATGGAGCGAGGCTATAGAAAAGCAAGGCGAAGCACTTGCACTTGCAGTCTTTGGACATTTCTAAAGCCTTTGACAGTCTGGCACGCAAGCCTTTTAAGCAAGCTTCCATTTTATGGGCTTCCCACTGACCTTTGCAATTGGATCTCGGATTTCTTGAGCTAGGCTACTCTTCGGAACATATGGCGATAGATTATAGATAGATAGTTCTTTAAGGTTCCATACTGTCTGCAATTGACAACCATGCCAAGAGGCTTATAGGTGACTCGGAATTAGTGGAATCGAAGCTGCAGAGCCTTGAACACCGCCGTAAAGTTGCCTGCTTATCGGTATTTTACATGATATATCACGGAGAGTGTGCGATGGAATTACACGATTTAACTCCTCCTTTCCCTTTCCGTCACCGAGGAACTAGGCGTAGGCTTGGGTTCCACCCGTATGTTGTGCATATTCCAAAGATTTGCACGAAGCGTTACGCTTCCATATTTATATGGCGAACGGCTATGGAGTGGAATTCCCTGCCTGCAGATTTATTCTCTGAACGTTATAACTTGGGCCTTTTCAAGGCGAGAGTGAATAGGTATTATTTAGGTGTGCATGCTCCATCGTCCATCTCATCGCGTCGCGTCCTGTTTTCCAACTACAACACCTGGCGACGCGCGACGACGCTCGCATTAGTGCGTCCGGATCACAGTGTGGTCAGCGTCTGACGCCCCACTGCGCTCAAGTAACTAATAAAATAAAATAGTTAATTATGGGAAAATAGAGATGAATATGCTATAAGCGAAAAACACGACGCGTCACGACGCTTCGACTCTGCGCCAGTGTGAAACTATTTTCTACATCTAAAATTGCGTATATTTGGTTTACAAAAATTTTATTTTATTATCTTTTCAAATCCGATCAAAATGGATGAGATACTTTGTATACTTTATCCAGGAGTAACTGTTTAGGTTTCGTCATCGATTTGAATATGTTGGGGAAAATGGCTAAGCTATACAGATTAATGGATAGATATGACGAAATTGACAATTTATTTACTTGAAAACCGGTTACTTGCGCAATAACTTACGAAAACATTATAAGATTCATCTTCTTAAAATTTCATCTCATGACTTCAAATTCCTGTAGATTTAAATGTCTTCTAGTATCCAATACAGCTACGATAGTCAAGTTATTTATAATTGACTTCGATAATAAAATGATCCGAACTGAATCTTGGCCTTATGTAATAGATTCCACTTCATCCCCCATTCCCGCCAGTTTCTTAGGTATTTTTGGACTTCATCACTCCAGTGGTACCGGGGATGTCGGATCGGAGTATGCTTTCCCAATTTCTCTACGTCTTCGAACCAGTGAAGTCTCGATGTGTTTAATCTTTTCAACAACCAATTGTCAATTTCTAAGTTCTTCTTTACTCACAGTGCACTGCAGATCTTTGCGCAACAGCACAACTGTCATGAGTAGGCATGTCGCTTACCACCAGGCGCGCGATTTGTAACTCTCATCACTTGATATCAATGAAAGAACCCACAAGGTTTTTCTGCCTCTAGCAACTTATTCTTTTTTTTAAAGACAAAGTAATAATTCATACGCCTACTTAAACTTTATGCCCATCTGGAGTAAATATGCATGATGCTTCTTATTTTCTTTTTCTAACTATAATATCTTTCATCACAGCTTCAAATATCTCATAGTTTCCACTACGATCAATCCTTAACGCAACAATAGCTCCAGGCGAGGCACGTGGTACGTATTTTTTCGGACAGTCATGCGTAGTTCAATTTACATGCAAGCACGCAACTCTCTGTTTACCATGTCGACGTTTACAAATTATTACCATTTTGTCGTGAGCGAAGAATTTTGTTGTTTTGGTAATTTTGTCACAGTTTCTTTGGAATACATCTTTGTCTCGCAGTTATGCTCCCTTACAAATGATTTCACACAGATCGTTCCTCTCGTTAGCAAGAAACTCAAAGGGTTGCTCTTTGCAAATAAAGTTAAGTGTAATACATTTTGAATAGCCTTTATTGCATCTGGAATGATCACAGATGCTGTTGTGGACAATTTCTATGCCATCATGTATAGAAATTGTCCACAGCAGCATCTATGTAAAACATGGAACTCAATTTCTATGTAAAATGTTAATATCAATAGTACGAAGAGTGAGGGGTAGCAGCAACGAGATCCTGAAGACGATAGCGGACAGAATGGATTCAGCAGTGTTCCGGAGGTTCACTGAGTTACGTGTTTTACGTGTGAGTCAGTGAGCTGCGCCGGGAGGAGCTGCATTCGTCCTGTTTGATGTACTTATAATAATATGTAATTTGTCAGCCTGTAGAGTGACTGTACCGTACTAATCCTTATACTAACATAGTTATAAGGTGTGTTATGTTACTAACCTTCGTAGTCTTCAATTTTGTGATATGACTTTCAATTAAAATGCTTTTAATGTAAGATTTAAGCTTAGGAAATGATAATCTTATTTTATATATCCATATCCAAAATCTTATTGTAAAAATGTATACAGTGCCTCTAAAAGAATCATTTAACTTTGTTAAACGAAATCGTGATACCATGAGTTTGGACTTAGTTCTAAGGTTAATATTATAAATATTTTCTTTCTTATTGAAATTATGTATACTTTTACGGGCGTACAAAATATTTAAGTAAACATACTGTGATGCCACAGTCCTGATACTAGTCTCCTTAAACTTTTGTCTTAGAAAAAGTTGTAACAAGCGGCATATTTACATAAACATGAAGGACGTAATATTAATAATAGCTGTAGTACTCATAGCACATGGAATTACCTAGTCAGAGACTAGGTAATTGGAGTGGTTGTCTTAATAAATAAAATAAAAAAATTAAAATGTCAAATGAAACTTTTAACTACTAAAACTTTAAAGAAAATTACTGGAGCAACATAAATCTGTCATGTGTTATCGCGACCTAAGCTAATTATTAAAAAACAACACAGAAAAATGTTGCACATAATTTGAAAAGTTCGAAGAAAATGCAAAATAAAAATTACTGGTACAGTTTTAAGTTTGAATTTAGGTGCACGAGAATAACAATGGCATGTTTTCGAACCTTAATATTTGTACACGAAACTTTAACTGTGAAACCTAGATATGAAAGCATATACATTTCTGTATTTATATGTACATAAGGTATATTTTATTTGTGTTCTGTAGAGTTCTTTGACTTTTAGGTGACGTCACCAATCTGCAGTGAAAACTTCAAGTCTCTTATAATATTAAGTTTATTTAATATCACGATCTTGTACTCCTCTAGTTTGTTATAATTATTAATACAAAGAACGAATATAAAGAAAAACTCTTTCGATCTGGCTAGATTCGAACCAGCCTCTATGGCTGACCCTGTCTAAGTTATTTTTTTTATTACCCAAGGGAATCTGCTTACAGATACCCTGGCCCTGCGGACGCAGAGCCGGGGTTATCTGAGACTGGGCTGAACCCTGAAGGGGAGCAACCCGACCGCACCAAACCCCCGGGGTATTAATCCTCTCCGCTGCAGGTAGAGGCACGGGTACGCTTTCACTCGTCCGCGCCTCCACCAGCGGCAGGCCGCGCCCAGCGCAGCCCCAGCCCAAGAAGGGGGACACAACAGTTCCTCGACTCCAAATGTAAGGCTCGTCGGACACCAGACGAGCCTTCCATCTCGGGCCCCTTCATGCTGCAGCGAACTCCTCCGACTCCGCTACCCAGGGGCCATGGGGCCAGGACAACATCCCCTCAACTGTGAAGTTCAGAGGATGCTTTTGCAGCCCCCGCGGCGGATCTGTTGGTAGCGTCCGCAGCAACACTCTACGCGCATCCACGTGGACTGTCCGTAGAGAGTCCTTTGGAGCGCCCACCGCATGGGCCACCCGCTCAAATTCAGCCGCGGAGGACAGGACGAGCGGCAACGACACACCGACACGTCTCTTCCCCTGCGGCCCCACAGTCACTGCAGCTGCACCCTAAGCGGTGCAGCCCCGCCAGAGTCGCGAAGAATAGGACGAGCGGCAACGACACACTGACACGTCTCTTCCCCCTCGCGACCCTCCCCCCGCATGTGTCCACGCGAACCCGCTCAGCCTAGCTCCATCGGCCGGCCCGTGATTTCCTCTTAGCTTCACCGTGGGATGAAATCGACCATGGCTACTAGAGCCCTCCCGCCACGACAAGGCGGGAACCCATTCGGGAGGGGGACCCTGTCCAAGCTAAGCTAAGGAACAAACTAGCCGACCTTACAAATTTCTCTAATGCTTGTTGCAGATCTTTGTTTTTAACAGCTTTTTGCCATATAGCGCCATCTATGACAAGCACTTGAAAAGACTGTGGTTCAAGTCCGTTATTTTAAAAAGTTCACACAGTGCCAGGTTAACTGTAACCAACCGTACTAAAGTGGTACCATACGACAAGTTTACATTTAAACTATTAGAGTGGTCCATGCAGTCGCTCCCATGAGAACTGAACACCTAGAAACAAATCGATAGTGCTAATGTGTCTCATATAATTTAAATTCTGTCGAGGAGTCAACATTCTAGGGAATGTCTAAACACCGCGATGCAGAATTTAGTTAAAATGGTTCAATGCCATCTAGCGGATTTTTAGGGTACCATATGATGAGCTAAGTTACTTAGAGAAGTCTATTGTATATAATTAAAACTCACAAAATGGAAGTCCTCGTCAAAACAATAATATGAGCCCAAATACAAGGCAATTGCTGTACACTGTACCTGGAGTTCCTCTCATCTGTCTGCCTTTTCCATCATCAGATCTGCTCTTAGTGACCATAAGACTTTAATTTTAATTACATCTATGTACCAAGTTTTTATTGAAATCACCATGATCAATATAATCTATTTTGCGTCTTTTGATAGATGGCATCATTTTCCGGGACACGTGAACGCATTCAACCACGGTTTCGTTTGTAACCTTCTGTGTCCAACCAATGTGCAACATGCAACGGTAGCACCACATCTCGAATGCCACATTTATATGCAGAAATATTAAAAAAACCTCTCCTGTAAAATTAGTTTTTTGTCGCTTACAATAAGTTGGCTGTAATGGCTCCACATGCCAATGTCAAATCTCCTTTCGACGTTCACAAGCCGCAAGCAAAGAAATTATGAAATAGGATATGATAGCATAAAGATGCATGTATCAAAAATATAAATAAGTTTCGCATCTGCAATATAATCAGTCGTCTACCAATCAATAACCCAATCATTTCTATATACGACCTTCACCTTGCACCTTAGTACAAATAGCATTAAACCAATTATTAACTGCCTCTTAGCTGTTCAAAGATAAGCTGAAATGCTGAACGTAATCCGTTTATGCGATAAGCTCCTCTTTGTCGAATAGTTTGAAGTTATTTTATTGTATTCGCCCTTTTTCCTAATCTCAATTGTTCATTTATTCAATCGTAATTTGCTTCTATTATAAATTCAATTCAATTTTATGTTATGATAATTATCAGTACTAATATAGACCACGACTTTATTTTTTTGTAACTAACGTCTATGGGTATGGTCTGAAACACCGAGTATATATATAACCAGAAATACAGACGAAATGTCATTTAATTTGTTTGAAAACTATTCTGCCATATCATTACCGTGACAACTGCGCTCCGATTGGCTAACCCGAGTTCGAAACTATTGACGGGTGTCGTCAATGGGTGTTGTCAACTGATTTACTTCAAATCGACCAGTTAACTTGTGCTTTGCTATAATGGACGAAAATTATAATTTAATATGTAATTACCGATGAAATGTGGTTGCGTTTGTTTTGTAATTAGATGTTTTGCTGTTTTTCCTACACCACCGAATAAAACAGCACGGCATTGTTAGAGATTATTATCTTTATCTTCTATCTATCTGTATTACAATAAATACAGAATATTTTTTGGAATATACGGAGACGTACACACAGGTAAGTAGTTGGCCTGTCTATATTTCAGTGCAAACGAATGTGTTACCAGGAATATATGGCCCTTATTTCGTCTCTATTTCTGGTTATATACTCGATGGTCTGAAATAAATGAAGTTTTGAATTTAGAATTTGAAAGGTTTATTATAAATAAATCGTTGGTTCAGATGAACAGGGCTAATCTCAAAAACAGATTTTTCAGGAGACCAATTTTATAGTTTCTTCTAGCATTATGTCAGCCGCTATTGATATTTGGTTCTCCTCACCTATATGTATTTAAAGACCACAGATTTAACAGTATTTTCAAATACTTCTTATGCTTATTCAGTTCCGTAGCTTTGACAAAGTCCTGAAATTATTCAGAGAGGTCTACAATTATCTTTTTGAACATTTTTATGTTCAAAAGGGCTTTTGAATCACAAACATTTTTATTTATGATTCAAAAGAAGGATTAATATTCAATTCGATAAAACTTTGAGGAACATAGGAACATACAACAAAAATCTCAAAAAAATCGGCTTCATGTGTAATACTGAATACGACTGTGTTGCTCAATGTTCGGAGTCAAAACGCGCAAAAAGTTCAAAGATGTACCCTGCCTCCCGCGCCATTTCACGTCCGATCGTTACATGACCTTGTTCATTAGAAAGATCTCGATTTTTTTTATACCCTGTTCATCCAAGGTAACGGAATGTTATGCTTTACAGTTGTTTTTAAATATTTTCCGCTTATGAAAAGGCAAAGGTAAAAAACCATACAGCCAAGGCGTTAAGCCTTGTTTTTAGTGGGTCATCATTTCTGATTATTTCAAACGTACATAAATTAAATTTGAAATTGTGAACCAGGTTAAACAAAGACTCCTCGGATTTCTATGACAGAATCCCTTGTGAGGAACGAATAAGAAAGTATAGGGGTTATTCTAATGTTTATAAAAAATTTCATAGGTACAACTAATGTAAAATAAATAAATAGATCTCTGCTATAGATTTTTGTCATCCAAGCAGCGACAAATTGTAAAATAATAAATATTAAAAAAATGTTTATGAATATCAATAGAAATCTTATTATGCAAACGTATACATTCCGGTTTAATTTTGTGACGTTATGGAGACAACTATCGAGGACGGGCATGTACATTTTTGTACCTTACTTAATTGGATCATTATGTTCCATCATTACGATACCTCCAATGAACACAACGCCAACTAAATTTTTGGACCTGTTCTGTTTTTATTTTGTTCTTTGTTCCTTTTTTTCACAATTTTTTTTTTCGAATTTTCTTTTTTGTTCCTTTTTTCACAAAATCCGGGGACTAAAATAACTAATATTATAGTAAATAAATATGGTATGGTATTGCAGGTACCGATTAGATTTTTTTTCATATATTTTAGGGTCAACGATTTATACCAAGTTGAAGAAGTTCTAAGTTTAGCTTACGTATCGATTTCTTAGGTTTTCGCGATTGTTACACATGGGAAATGAAACTATTTTTCCGGATTTAAATCGCGTATATTTGTTTTTTCAAACAAACCGACGTTTCGGGCCCTTTACAGGTCCCATGGTCACGGTTGACATTTAGCTTACGTCTTTTTTGTCACTGCAAAAGTAACTTATTAAATTATAATTATAACTTTAATTTTTTTAAAAACCGACCACGAAAGTTTGTGGAATTAAATCTATTTGTCAAATTTTATTAAAATCTGTTAGTAGAAAGTGGATGAAATCCAATGAACCGGATTCATCCCCTAATTTACTACCCTTAGAGATGGAATATTTTAACTGCCTCCGTGGCCGAACGGTTACCATGCCGGACTGCCACGCAGAGGCCTCAGGTTCGATTCCCGGGCCGGGAGATATATTTGTATGGCCTACGTTTATTTCTCTCGTGAGTTTGGGTGTAATTTGTGGTTGTTTATGTGTGTGTCCATGGCACCCGCGACACAGGGTTTCCCTAGTGCGGGGCTAGGTTGAGTGTGTGCGTTATTATTATTATTATTATTATTATTATTTTCTTCAAGTTTCAATGGGATGACAACTGAGGTACCCCCTTTACAACTAAAAGGAATCATCGGAATTGGTTGACAAATGTGGGATTAACGCGTAACACACACACACACAAAAAACAGACGAACTAAGAACCTCTTCCTGTTTTGAAGTCGGCCAAAAAGACTTTTCTACCTGTAATCATTACTATAAAAGCATTAAATAAATAAATAAATGGCGATGTTTGTCTTATATTTTTTTCGTGAATTTTCGATTTCGATTCCAAGTAGGACCAATTTGAGAAAATATATTTTCTATATTGGTTCTAGTCTATCCGAATACCCAGTTGTGGATATCGCACCAAAGTGATATTCCACTGCTGGGGTACTTATAGTACAAGTAATACCTTAATTTGAAACCAGGTAGGTAATTGATATAGTTATGTAGCACAGTAAATAATCTTATTTCTACTGATTCATTTCATCATACAATGTTTGGAATGTGTATACGTATTGTAAGATACACAAATGTGCTGGTAAAAATGTTTAATTATTCAAATTGATGAATCATTATCATTTATACACGAAGTAGGTTAATAAAGCTCTATTCAGAATGACGTTAATGATAGGTTGGTTAATGATGAAATGGAACTAGGATAGCCCAATCGTGAGTAACAGCCATAA
Source organism: Hyposmocoma kahamanoa (assembly GCF_003589595.1). Taxonomy (NCBI): domain Eukaryota; kingdom Metazoa; phylum Arthropoda; class Insecta; order Lepidoptera; family Cosmopterigidae; genus Hyposmocoma; species Hyposmocoma kahamanoa. The sequence goes on from NW_020653993.1 coordinate 4,177,786, forward strand.
AGGCGGAACTAAAACTAAACTCCGAGTTAGCTCTATTTGTCTGGGCTAACATGAATTACCACTATATACACCGAAGAGAATTTTTGTAATAATTTCGACAGGAATTGCAATTTTATCCAATTTTTAGGTTACATGAACTGCTACATGAACACATGAACTGAATGGAAAAAGATAGAAATGAGGAAAAATGCAGTTAGGGAGTCAAGGAAAGAACAGAAATGAGAGCAATTATTTATGTTAAGAAACAAATAATGATAACTTTTCCAAAAAACAACCTACTTCAAAAGTTTGCTTCTTGACCTTTTATTGGAATTACACCGATTTGCCAAATTTCATTGAAATTGGTTAAATTTAAATGAGCCCAATACTAATGTACCCCATTTCCAGCAAAAAAGAATCATCAAAATCGGTTCACAAATGAGTAATTGCGTAACATACAAAAAAGTGGCCATCTTGAATGTTTGACAACCAACTAAATGATATATAGCGTCTTCACCGCATATCACATAATCACAGTGTGTGTATGGAACGCCGCATCTCGGCATGACATGCTAGTATGACCTTTATAACCCAATTTAAAAAACAGGATTGGGCTCTTAATTAGTCTGTATGTTTCTTTTTTCTTTTCTTGTACGTATGTTACGCGATAACTCCATTTGCGAACCGACTTTGATGATTTTTTTTGTTAGAAAGACTTCAGTAGTAGTCCCATTTAAATTTAAAGAAAATATAAGGGTGGCAAAGTACGGGATGAATCCCGTTTCGCGCACTTTCCGGTAACCAATTTCAACAAAACTAGGCAAATAGATGTAAAAACACGAACTTCTGAGGTCCGTTTGTTTTAGTACTGAGATTATTTGGAACATGTAGTTGCTGTGAATGTTCTGTTCTATAGATTGAAGTCGTTGGATATGACCAATAAGAATTGTGTGTATTGGTAGTCATAATTAGACAGCATTATGACGATACGAACTCCTCCATCGTTCCACTTTTTTGTCACTTTTCCTGGCCACTTATTTTCAAATTTTGAATCATTCTTTAATTCCTTTGCTTCGTCATTCTCACTTTGTTGCGTCGTCACTCTTGCTTAATGTTTGAAACGAGCACTCCTGCTTGTCTTCACCATTAGTTTTGATCCGTTTACCAGTTCCGATTGAAATCGTGTAACGAACCTATCTAACGTCTTTAAAATCAAGTAACCTAACTAATATTTGTAAAGTACATCCCGTTCGTGGTAAGTTATTTACTGTCATTACACATGTTTCGTAGTATTTAACTACGGAGTGTTTTTTAATATTGTACCTGTTTTTTATACTATTTTTATTGTTACAGCTTTTCGTCCGTTCTTCACGTTTACTGTATACAATAAATTCATGTGGATTATTGGCGGTTTACAACTCTTTTCAGCATTGACACCTTATAGACAAATTTGCTCGACTTAAATAATAAACTACAATCTCGCTCAAAATATAAAACAAATGTTATATTTAATCATCGAGTATATAACCAGAAACAGAGACGAAATGTCATTTAATTTCTTTGAAAACTATTCTGCCATATCATTACTGTGACAACTGCACTCCGATTGGCCAGCCCGAATTCGAAACAATTGACAGGTGTCGACAATGAATGAAAATCACGTATTTATTTCATTACCGATGAAATTTGAGTCAGTTTGTTTTGTAATTAGATGTTTTGCTATTTTTCCCCACCCCACCGAATGCAACAGCACGCCATTGTTAGAGATATTATATTTTTTACAATAAATACAGAATATTTTTGGAATATACGAAGATGTACACACAGATCAGTTGTTGGCGCTGTCTATATGTCAGTGCAAACGAGAGTTGATATTTATAAGTGATTTATCACTGATGAGTTACCGGGAATGTTTGACGGGAAAGGCGGAGGCGTGCGAGGAGACGGTTTACGAGGCTCGACCGGCTGAACAGAACGCTGATACAAATGAGAATAACTATCGAAGTACTGCAAACGCTGTCAGTTCGTTCGTGCGCTCTATGAGGTCAAGAAAACCTGTTACTTATAAGATGTATTTTTAAGTAAGTACGTACCTAGTGTAACGTTTATTAATGTAATGTAAAATGCCCTTTGTCTATTGTTACAGGTATCCGAATTAATGATGGAGGGATGTACTATATTGATATATGTGTTTTGTGTGTAATACTGTGGGTAAGCAGTAATAAACTAGCTACTGAGTAAGACGGACGTTTTATTGCTAACGGACTTTCCAATGGCCCTTATTTCGTATATTTCTGGTTATATACTCGATGTATTTAATTAATCAATAAGAACCGACGTAAATCACTTTACGCACACACCACACGGCATACCACTGAACAAAATTAATTTCACATTGCTTATTTGATAAATTAATTTTAATTATTACGACATTAATTTAATTTAATTTTAATCTCAATTTTAATATTTGCGCGCCTGTACCTGGTGCAACACGTGTTCATGACACTTTGTATAATATTATCTTTTGTACCGGGTTTGCCTGCGACTAAATATTATTTCTATTTATTTACTTAAAAAACAAAAAATATACAAAAGCAAGGAGTTAGCAACGCTAAATATTGGGAATTAAACTTTCTCTTTTCTGAAATTTAAAGATAAACTGCGTAAAGTGCACCACTCTGAACGATGCGGGTTTAGAATTTATCAGCGTTTTTCATAGGCTTTCCTAGGCTTTTGAATATTCTTCAACGTGCAAGTATATAGCATTGTATACATAATCATACTTTTCCTTTTTTTAGCGAGAGGTATTTAAACCACTTCAGCCCCCGTAGCATGGCTACGCATGATAGTCGCGAAGTGCGCGATAAAATTGAAATAAGCGCGCGCTATTGGCTATCTAAATTAGATCTGATTGTGACAGCCAATAGCGGGCGCTTATTCCAATTTTATCGGGCGCGTCGTGACTAAAATGCGGTTAAGTGACAAATCGTCAAATATCCGTTTTAATTAGCTAAAAATAGAGCACAGAATTCTCTTTTAAAAACACTTAAAATTAATTAACGTTTTCGTATTATCGGACGAAAACGTTAACTAACTTACCTCAACGACACATAGCTGAAATATCATTACATAATTTCACTATTCTAAAACAGGGTTTTGGTTTATGATATCTCAAAAATATATTTTGTCATTTAGCCGTATTTTAATTAGTGAACGGCAGATTTATTTACCACACACAATCAACACAATGGAACAACAAAATACAAAACAGGACATAATAATAATATTATCGGAACAACGACAGTGCGTGGAAGGAACAGGCTTGTTTAATCCTTGTGGCTGTGTGCCACGCGGTACTGATTTTCAGCCTGGCTTTGTTGACTCATTAATAATTAATAAATAATAACGCGCACACACATATCCCTGCGCAAGGGATATCCTGTACCGCGGGGGCCATGGACACACACATAGACAACCACAAATTACACCAAAACTCACGAGAGAAATACATATAGGTCATACAAATATTTTTCCCGGCCTGGGTATTGAACTCAGGACCTCTGCGTGGCAGTCCAGTATGGTAACCGTTTGGCCATGGAAGCAGTTCTTAGAAACAAAAACCAATTCAGTTATACCACCGTCATTCACGATATACTGCGAATATCAATACTTCCATCTGTTGAACTTATTCCAATAACTATAATAAAATTAATATATACAATTCATAAAACATTTTTCTTTTTTAATTTTTTTTATAATACCAAGTGACGGGACGAACAAGTCGTACGCCTGGTGATAAGCGACACGCCTATTCGTAACAGTGCTACTCAGAGCTTTAAAACGCAAAGATCTTAGGGGCACTGCCACTGCGCCCGTCACCCTCAGACAAGTTGACAAGTCCAATGTACCTGTAATTTCACCAGCACCCTTATTCTTTTAAACCGGAACGCAGTAATGCTCCCATTACTGCTTGGCGGCAGAAATAGGTAAGATGGCAGTACTTCCCTAGAAGAACTCTTTCAGAATTAGCTCTACTGCTACTAAATTAAAACTATGGGCTCTTTCAGAGAGCAGGCGCCGGCACGGCGGCGGATGCGGACGCGGTGGCGAATGCGGGCACGCGAGTCTTGGCGTCTTCCCTTTCACAGTGTCAAGCGGGTATACTCACACGTTTTTGGTCTCATTTGTATACGGATACATATATTTTCGCGATATTTCATTACTTGGCTCTAGATTGAGATTATATTTAGTGCGCCCGGCACTTTAACCCGGCGCGTTCTAAACGCAAATAATTATTACGTTTAGGCCGCGCCGGTTGCAATGCCAGGAAGAGTATGTACACGTAATGTTCATTCTATGTTTACCTAAAAGTGACGTACGTCTTCAATTTAAGATTGACATTTCACATTAACCATTTTTTTGCTTATTTTGTAACTTTTAAATCCAATTTGAAATTTAAGTAATTTTTTTTTATTCCAAATGTAAATATACTTTTTCCTCTTAGTCTACAAAAGTACGTATGCCATCAAAAATCCTAAGAACCAAGTGGCAACAGCAGTTACTTGGTCAATCAGGGTCACGCCGGTCATGTTATATGGCTAAATATGTAGCGTTTGCCAAATGGGCGTGAAATAGTATCGCAAAGTTAGGTGCGCCGTGTCGGTCATTTTAACCCCCCTCGGCCCCAATAGGTAGATGAGATGCCGGTCATTTACCCACCACGACGATGAACGTGTTAATTACTAACTTACAAAGGTACATGCAGTATTCTAACCGTAGGCCTCTCTACTATAGTTTGCAAATTATTTTCATAAATCTAATAACACAGCACGCTACGGTGTAATAAAAGCTCTTTGGTAGTAAATATTTGAAACTAACAAAACTTTGCCGTTTACACTCAGTGCGATTACAGTTAAATGAAGACTGCGGTTTAAAACGCCGCGCTGCAGATATTCGGAGTCAATGAATTAGAAAGTTGTAGAACTATTATTTTTTAGTTATGATAAAAAAAACCAGAAATACACTATTTGTTTCTTAAAGTCTATAAAGTTTCAATATTCAACGTTAGAGTGAGTAGGCAGTTTTAAACCTAGGAAGTCACTTATTAAGAGTTGATACTACCTCAGCTCAAATTTAAATTTCTCTCGTACTGAATCGGTACTATTGCGCAGGACGAACGGCAGGGATACTGGGTTTATATGAGATTTTTTTTTACAAATGAAATTTAAAAATGTATAAAAAAAATCGGGAAAATTTTTAAAGTCAAAATCAAAGTCAAAATCAAAAATTATTTATTCCATAGGTAAAATAAATTAACACTTGAAAACGTCGCATTTAAGGTACTGCTCGTTCACTACGCTGACCTCCCTGAGAAGAACGAGCAAGAAACTCTAGGGATTGCTCTTTTCAAATAAACTTAAATGCTATGGAATACACTTTGAATCAAATTTGTGTAGATTCTGGAGCCATGTCGTCTTTCCATACATCTTTACCTAACACGTAGTCTTCAATTTTGTAATATGATTTTTCGATCAAAATATTTTTAATGTAGTTTTTAAACTTAGGAAATGATCTTAATATATGCTCCGGAATCTTATTGTAAAAACGTATACAGTTCCCCATTAAAGAGTTATTAACCTTGGTTAAACGAAATCGTGATACCATGAGTTTGGACTTAGCTCTAAGGTTAATATTATGGATATCTTCTTTCTTATTGAAATTATGTATATTTTTACGGGCATATAAAATATTTGAGTAAATGTACTGTGATGCCACGGTCATGATACCAGTCTCCTTAAACTTTTCTCTGAGAGAAACCCGAGAGCCGAGACGGTACACAGATGGAATCGCTCGTTTTTGCAATACAAATATGGTTTGAATATCTGCCGCTTCTGCCACATGAGAATCCCGTAGGACATTATACTATGGAAGTAACTAAAGTAAACTAGTCTAGCAGTACTAACATCGGTAAGCTCACGTATTCTGCGGACTGCGTATGCAGCGGAGCTTAATCTGCTGGCCAGGGCAGATATATGTGGAAACCATTGAAGTTTACTATCTTAGGTCACTCGCAAGAAGACTGCTTTATTAACAAGGTCTAACTTTTCTCCGTTTATTTCTATGCTTGGACTAGTCGATTTTACATTAGGTAATTTTAGAAATCATATTTTTTACAAAATCAATGATTCAGCACTTCCACTGCTATGCGAAGTCAACCAAATTCATTTGAAGTTGTATTCGACTTTTAACGCGGCTTGAGCGGTCAAAAAATCTTTATAATCATACAATAGGAGCTTAAAAGATTTAACGCGCTTCGCTTCCATTGATTATTTTTTATATATCACACATAGCGTGTAATAAGTGAATAGATTATTATAGATTTTTCTGTACACAGCTGTTTATTATATTGTCATTAATAAACACAAATATGTGGGTAATAAGATGCAACCGATTATTAATAATTCATTCTTTGTGGAAGTGTGATTAAGACATTCTTTTTATTATAAATGTAACTTTAGTTGCCTTAGAGTTCCTTGTGAAGAGTTTGAGAAATACTGCCATCTTACCATTCTGCCGCCAAGGCGCAATGCGACGTCAAGTGGCCAAAAATTTTCATTTCTTCACCCAAATATTTCCTTTTTCTGTTTGTCTTCTTCTTCTGCTTCACAAATAAGCGAAACTAATAAAAATAATAACTAAGTCCACCACACTCCATAGATTAAACGACTCAACACATACGCTTCTGTAGAGAGAGAATTCTCGCACATTCTTGCGAATTCACCCGCCTACTCGCGCAACGAGATGAAACTGACGCTTTCGTTCCATTACGATCCAAGAAGTAAATTGAGCCTTATTTCGTGAATAAAAATTAATGCCTCGTAACATATCGACAAAAGGTACCTTGTAGTACGCCTGTAGGTACCTTTTTATCAGTTGGATACATACTTGTTTGATAAGTAGGATTTGTATTTTTTTTTTGTTTTGTCTCAACATTTTATTTTTGTTTATCTCGGTTTGATCTCAGAACATCCTAGTGTTAAGCTAAAGCGAAGTCGACGGTAAAGCGAGCTTACCCACCAGGAGATTGCAAAAAATCTCATAAAATTAATTTTTTGTTTTGTTGAGTGGCAAAAGAAACAAACGCTTTATCTACTTATCTTTTCTTTTGTTTCGCTTTTTGAATAACTAAAATAATCTTTACAGAAATTAAATAGGGTCATTATCAGCGTACGGCATCCAATTACTGGAAAAAGATTTACATATTGGTTGCGGTTTTGAAGGACAAGCGCGTTTGTGAACTTCATTCGATTCGTACAAGTTCAGAATCCGAGACTATAAATCTAGAAAACTCAGACCCACTTCGGATATCCGATTCGTATCCGAGAAGATGCGAATATCGCTAATACATCTAGAGACAAAATAATCCCTGTGACATTTCGGATCGTCATTTTGATTGGATATCATTCTCGAATCGAAAGGTGCTTTCCGAGCTATTCAGAACATTCGAATTAAACGTTCAATTCGGATTCGGGTACGATATCGTTATCCAAAAGCGTTTACGAGGCTAGTAGTGAAATAGATTATGAGAAAAATTAAAATAATTTTGTATTAATTTTTAAGGCTCTAAAGGCCTACAGGATACAGGAATGCATCAGTCTTGCATTAAAGTAATTATTATTACTAATTTTTTTTTATTAAAATAATAAGACATTTCCATATTATATTCTTGCTTTGTAAACAATAGAACGTTGGGCCACTTTGTATGTTCTGAATAACGTTTGTAACGTTTGCCGGTCGAGAAGCTCGAGTAAACGTGACGACAGTTTGACGTTCGTATCGGTAATTGTGAATAAAAATGAAAAGAAATCGTACAATATCAAATCGAATCGGTCGACAACCGAATTATCGTAAGTTTCTAAATCAACCCCCTGATACGAATCGGCCGTAGCAAACTCTCCAAGGGGACTGGTGAAATTGCAGGCACACGAGACTTGTCGACTTATGTCTCGGTCGTCACGGACGTAGTGCCTCGCAGATACTTGCAATTTAAAGTTCTGAGTGGTACAGCAACTGCTATAACAAGTCGCTTACCACAAGGCGCAAGACGTATTACAAAAAAAAAATATTTGATGGCCAGCGTTCTATTCTAACACCTATACACGTTGAAGGGTGAGTATAAGTCCAGAAGCTATAACGTAAGCCACATGCATTTTCTCTGTCAAACATTAAACGAGTGGTCGGGGCCTAACTTTGATCTATTGACAGAATAATGACACGGTAAGGTAAGGGCACAATCGCGTGAGCTAGTAAAAAATTAAAGATCGTTTTATACATTTTTATACCACACGCGAGGATGTGTTGAAAAATGTAAAGGAATTCCAAGAAGGCTCTTGTTATGGTTAAGTTAATGGATAAGAAATTGCTTTTTTATTTTTAGAGTAAACACATGCTTGAGTCTTATTGACAGACAGGGAACCTTGTTACAGAAAAATGTTGAATAGAAAATAATACCTTTCAATATAGTGATAGTGTTAAACAAATATTATCACAAATTACTTGGAAAGTCGCGATACAACAGGACTATATTATGAATTATGAATACAAAGACCCGGTGGAACTTGAATTCACATCCATGCTGCACCGTAGCATTGCTCTTACCAAATGAGCTACGGGTCCGGTCACCGAGCCGTCGAAATTATCCTATGTGTTTTTCTTATAGATCTTTGTATTGACTTTCGGCATTTGTCGCCACTAGTGACATCTAGTGAGAGATTTTTGAATAACCTTCTCACCGCAGCCTCAGTTCAGCAGTTCGATCATTATATTCATAATCATAACAAATTGTTAATATTTTATTACTGCCTCCGTGGCCGAACGGTTAGCATGCTGGTTTGACACACAGAGGTCCCGGGTTTGATTCCAGAGCCGGGAGAAATATTTGTAGGAAACAAATGTAGGCCATACAGATATTTCTGGGACCTCTGCGTGCCAGTCTGGCAAAGTAACCGTTCGGCCACCGAGGCAGTTAACAAATACGCACTACGACATAAAAAGTCGTGAAAAACCATAAAACACATAAAAACCATGGCAACAGCACAGAGGTGCTCTGGTTCGTTCCGTGGCTTGATTTGAATGGCGCTGGCACGGTATGCTTGAAGACGTCGGTTCGAATACGGTCGGATCGAAGGAATTTTTTTAGTGTTCGATCTTTATTATTAATAATTATAAGAAATTAGTAGAGCAATTTCACTAAAATTAATTGAATATTTGGCCGCTATTGAAAAGTATTCTACAACTGAATTTAAAATTAATGTAACGAACAATTATAACACTAGGCGAGCCTGTGAAAATAAATATGTATGTCGACGAGTAAATAACTAATATGGTAAAAGAACAAAATAGACATCTTTTGCCAATTATACCTAATAAATGCGATTCTTTGAGAGGCAGAGATTTGTTAGTAAATTCACATTGAAGAAAACAATAAAAATTATGCTTCTTGAAAGCATGTATATGTAGTAGTAAAGTCTACACTGGTTTTGTTAAATGTACTCGTACTATAGTTTTGTGATTGTGAGCGCAACCTCGCCAACAAACTGCTGGTGAGAAATTGTATTATGTTCTTTTGTATGCCCTTTTTTGTATGAAATAAATATAAACACCGTTACGTTGAAAAAAAACTTGAGAAATTGTAATATAATTATTTAGGTTGTATTTGAAGTACGATGTCACCTGAAAGTACAATCCGTAGGAGGAAATAGCAAGCACTGATAAAATATAATAATGTGAGAAAGGGAAAGAAGCAAAGAAAATCAACTGGATGCTTACAAAGGAATTCCCTGTACAATTAGTGCCGAGGTAGTGAACATTCTTGTTGCAGTATCTAGAATAGCTACACCAAAACTAATTTAAAATCCGTTTTCTCAATGGGTTCTCCTACCATTGGAACGCAAGCGAGATCAGTTCAGCTATTTACCTTAACCATTACCAATACCTCACAAGGACTGCTAATTTTTGTAATACAGGGGGCCTGCCATAACCTTTTCAAAAACAATCTTATTTCAAATGAAATCTATAGCAAGTCTAATTGATCTAAAATTAAAAATTAATTAATTTAATAACTGCTTCGGTCGCATTCTGGGTACGGTGGCGGGCAGCGCCACTCTCAATCAATGATTTTCCTTGAATACGATGAGTTAACTAGAGTCAAGATGGTTTTTTTATGGAGCCATTGGAAGTGTGAAAAAAACACCCAACGTTCAGAACTTGCCCTCTTTAAAAACGACGCGTTAGCACTATTATTAACATCAGCTGTTTATGTGTGCGTTGTTTTAGACGCCATAGCTACTTCAAGAAAATTTGACACAAGTACGAGTCAATAAAAAATAAAAATGGTACTTGGTTGCGCCACTCAGCTGTTTGAATTGACGGGTAGAGGGGCAGACGCAAAGGTGGTTTTCATTACATTTATACAAGTGCTTTAGTATGATAATAATGAAAGTGTTGTAAAGCGGCTTCCCACGGTCCGCGATCTTACCAATTGCCTCGTAGAACCCACAAACAAGCGCCATCCCCGCCTATTTCATAACAATAATTAACTAATTACGGAATGACATCGCATCGGCCATTTTTCGCTATGCATTTATCCATGCACCGCTACGAACGCGTCTGTGTTACCTCGGGCAAACCCCTTCTAATTATATTACTAGCTAATTGTATTTCAAGTTTCTGCGTCAAATTGTTTCCAAGAACACCTTCTATGATAGACAGACCTACAGATTGACATGCGATCTTATTTTTTTATTTAAACTTTTTTTTAAAGTACAGTCGTATACATGAGATACCTGACCTCCTAACATCCCCAAACCAACCTTTTGATTCTGAGAGCCGTCTTACTTCTATTGAACAAAGAAAAAGCAATTTCAACTTTATTGTTCAAGCAATACAGAGTGTTGCTTGAAGATGATTACATAACATATTTTTAAAATAAATACTAAATTTCGTCATTTAATATCCCAGTAAATTGGTCGAGCGGCTTATTGTATGGACTGCCAGTTACAATACCTGTGGTTCGATCCCACGAGCTCAATTTAACGTTATATTTTTAACAGTAATGTTTCACTTTTTAATGTTAACATTGACAAGTCAAAATATTTGCTCACTAGAAATTGCCTATAGTGGGTGGGCAGATATTATTAATAAAGTGAAATCTCTGCAGTTTGCATACAATCATGTCTTCTGTGATTACGCATTGCCGCACTTAACCGAATTATTAAAATTAGAAATTATTGTTGGTATGAACAAGACTTAGACGTTCCTTACACCTATCCAGGGGATAAAAACAAAAAAAAACCATAATATTCTTATAGTCATAGCAAAATAATATTTTATTTTTAATGTGTCTCGAACCATGGTTGCTCAACTTGAAAAGCAACCCTTATACCGCTAGACCACGACGCCTCTCTATAGCTGGTTGAAATTTGTATTCTGTATTTAAGTAATAACTATACGTTAAAAATGAAATTGGTTTAAAAACTTTCTTACAATGTCATTCACTAATGAAACGATCAGGGATTCATACCAAAAGAAATTTTACGGCTCACAAGTTGAAGATTAAGTTTGTTCAACAGTTTTCTCCACATTTTTTGTATCCTGAACCAAAAGGCCGACAAAGTTGGCTTGGTGGTCAGGTATCTTATGTATATGACTGTTCATATAGCAGACTTTATGCCATAAGGCTTTCTATATCATTCTATCATTAAGTTAAGAGATTCCCACAAATGACAAGTGCACAATTTTCAGTTTCCTTTAAATATGAAACTAAGTGATGACAAGAGCAAGTTGTGGGCTTGGTAGTAAGCGGCACACCTGTCCATAACAGTTACAGTACCACTTAGAGCTCTAAAGAATCTGAGTGACGTAAATTGACAAATCCCACGTGCCCGTAATTTCACCAGCACCTTGTCCTTCAAAACTGGAACGCAGTAATGCTCATATTATTGCTTGGCAGCAGAAATAGGTAAGATGGCAGTACTTCCCTGGGTGAACTCTTTCACAAGGTGCTATACTGCTACTAATGTACTTTAAATAGATTATATACAATAGTATACGCATCTTAGCAACGTTACGTACGTATTTATTCAGGGTCAAGACCAAGGTGAATATTGAAGGTCAAGATTGAAATTCAGCTCTATGCCGTGGACATAGAGCTCCGGTACGGTTCAAAGTCCATAATGTCAAATTTAATGTGACTTTTGATTGTACAATATCCATTACATCCATCCAATACAGAATCCAAATAAATTTGATAGCTTCCTTCATTTACAAGTCTGTGACATTATAGTCTGAGTCGAGTCTTGTCTACTCTAGTCTCAAGTCTTTAAGCATTAAGTCCGCCTTTTAACATTATGTGTTGTGGTCGATAAAGTTTAACAAATAAATAAACAATACAGAAAAAATATACAGGCTTCAGAAAAGGGTCGGAGATGGATGCTTTGGACCAGAACCTATAGTATCCCTACCCTGCCAATAACCAAGATCAATTTGTACATAAAGGCACAAAAACTTTTCACACATGGACAATCCTTACGGTTTTTAGACAGCGTCATCATTATGAACCAATTTATAAGTCCCACTGTTGGGCACGGGTTTCCCCTCAGGTGAGGGTTTCTGAAGGTTGTGAAACTTCTTCAGTGTGCAGGTTTCATACTTAAATTCAGTAAAACTCAGAGGTGTGATCCCGGGTTTGAGCCCATGGCTACCACAGTTTAGTTAGCAGTAGAGCTTCTTGTAAAAGAGTTAGTCCAGGGTACTGCCACCTTAACAATTTCTGCCGCCAAGCAGTAATGTCGGCATTACTGTGTTCCGGTTTTTAAGCTCAAGGGTACTGGTGAAATTACAGGCTTAGGACTTATTCGTGATTCGTGAGTTCCGTTGGTTCGTTCCGTGGCTAAGCGTCTGGCACGGTTTGCTAGAAGACGTCGGTTCGAATCCGGCCGGATTGAAGGAACTTTTTCTAAGAATTCGATTTGTGTATTATTAATTATAACAAAACTAGTGGAGTAATTTCATAAAAAGTAATTGAATACCGTGGTGGTAAAACACCCTATACAGTGCCCCTCAGATCTTTACGTTTTAAAGCTCTGAGTGGCACTGTAACTGGCGCGTAGCTTACCATCAGACGCACGAAAAGAAAAAAAAGTTTCTTTTTCAACATAGTGGGCCTAAAACCTAAACAGCTAGACGTAATGGTTGAATAATGTTTGTATTATTGTTTGTGTAAAATTACTGTCCAATAGTATGCTGGAACTCAACAACATAGTCAGACATCATTGTACTTCGTGCGAACTAACCTGAATATCAAGATTCCGTTCCGATTGTGTCGATAGTGTTGTATTTCATTCACCGCAATCTACTAATGCGGAAAACGTGACACAGTGATACGTATCTTTTTGTTTGTATAGTTTTTATTGACATATTTTTTTAAAGTCAACTCGCGACGTCTGTATGAAGACATTTCGTCATAAGCGATTATACTTAATGAATGTTGTTACGTGAATTGATAGTATTTTGATATGACTGTGTTTCGGTGAATTGGTGTTTTACTTTGGGGAGCTTTTTGGGCAGTTTAAGGGTGCTTTCAAATTAAATGCTTGTAAGTGTCGTATCTTGTGTACTTAAATGAAGTTGTTCACATATAGAACAACATGATTAACTGTCGTTCACGAGTTTTTTGATGATACGACGACAGCTTGTCGTAGGTAATATGGGAAGAGCTAAAACGACAGTCGTCTCACGAAAAATAAAACTTCACGATAAAAATGTGACAACAGATAAACGCAGCGTCCAACGATAAATAAAACCCTAAGGGCGCGTTCCCATTATATCATGACGACAGATAGTCGTTCAATTTAAAGTGTCGTGACTTGTGAATTTAAATGAAGTTAAAAACCTGTTCTACAAATAAAGAAAGCAAAAAAGCGAGTTTCACCGAAATTACAAAGACTATGATAACGATACAGTAGCAGTAGACCTCCTAGTGAAGGAGTTCATCCAATGAAGTACTGCCACCTTACTAATTTCTGCTGCTAACCAGTAATGTGAGCATTACTGCGTTCCGGTTTAGAAGGGTAGAGGTGCTGGTGAAATTATGGGCACATGGGACTTGTCAGCTTATGTCTCAGGGTCGTTTACCACCAGGCGCGCGACTTGTTCATCACGTCACTTAGTATTATAAATTAAAAAAAACATCAGTCATATTCATCTTTTCATTGAGAAATACAGATTGTAGAAATAAAACACAAAGGCATTATTTATTAATTTTGGCTAAAACTGACTTACACTTCGAGGAAAAGTGTCATATCTATCATTTAAGGTTCATTTTCTCTTGACAGTACTTTCTTGGTATCGTTTGAAGTTTCAAATAACCCGACCGCAAACGAAGGAAGTTCTGTAAAAAATAGTTTGTCAAACTTGTTTGACGGGTTGAATGCTACTCGAGCGATCGTGACCATGATGTATGAAAAAGAAAACATTGAAAGATATGGCAGGTAATACAGGAGCATGTCTGTGATTCCTTGTGTTATTTATTAATTACATCTTAATCGTTATAAATAACCTTTGTAACAATAATCAAGTATATAATAATAACAAAGATAAAATATTATTAATAAAATAAAATAATCTTTTTTTTGTAATATCAAGTGACAGGACGAATAAGTCGTATTACGTGTGCTAAGCGACACGTCTATCCATAATCAATTGCAGTGCCACTAGAGCTTTTAATCGCAAAGATCATAGGGGCACTGCCACTGTGCCCGTCACCCTGAAATATAAGTTGATGAGTCCCATGTGCCTGTAATTTCACCAGTACCTTTCAAAACTGGAACGCAGTAATACCCATCATATCACAGTACATTTACTCATATATTTTATATGCCCGTAAAAATATACATAATTTCAATAAGAACGAAGATACCCATAATATTAACCTTAGAGCTAAATCCAAACTTATGGTACCACGATTTCGTTTAACCAAGGTTAACGACTGTTTTATGGGGAACTGTATACGTTTTTACAATAAGATTCCGGAGCATATATTAAGATTATCATTTTTTGAGTTTAAAAACTACATAAAAATATTTTGATTGAACAGTCATATTACAAAATTCAAGACTACGTGTTAGATAAAGATATATGAAAAGACGGCATGGTTCCAGAATTCACACAAATTTGATTCAAAGTGTATTCCATAACATTTAAGTTTATTTGAAAAGAGCAATCCCTAGAGTTTCTTGCTCGTTCTTCTCAGGGAAGTTAGCGTGGTGAACGAGCAGTAGCTTAAATGTGACGTTTACAAGTGTAAATTTATTTTACCTATGGAATAAAAGATTATTTGAGTTTGACTCACATTACTGCTTGGCGGCAGAAATAGATAAGGTGGCAGTATTTCCTGGACCAACTCTTTCACAAGGAGCTCTACTGTCACTAAATAGTGTAACCTAATACTTGGTGGGTACGGAATTGCATGTGTGAAAATCCTACTGTTCTATCTTTAATATACCACATCGGAGAATGTTCGTATATCGAAAATTATGGTATCACAATACATAGTCCGTTAACGCGTATTAGCCACTTGATCGATCTACTTCGGCGCCGTAAAAGTCATACGAGTTAAGGGCAAGCTTCGTGCTTTGTAGCCATAAAATATTATGCCAATAATTTAGTTGTCGCGTAACAAAATAATTATGCGTCCTACTGGACGACAGAATTCCTTTTTGTTTGCTAACTATAGCAATCAAACTAGGAAATTCCTTGTATTATGAGTACCAGACAAACGAAATTCACTCAGAACACGCATACCAGAAACAGTTTAGAAAAGTTCATTTACCAGATTGGTTTTACTGAGAATGGAACCTTTGGCATCTACATCAAACGCTACAGTACAAACCGTTGAGCTACCGAGGTCATTTTTATGCAATATACTGCTATAACCAATATAAGGATTTTATAGTTCCCTAAAAGGCGCTAGATAGCGTTGATCAATTTTATGGAAACATTGAATCGTGACCTTACCTCTACAGGATCTTACCTCAACGCAGCTATTATTGGCCTTAGCAGAGTTTCTATGGTTCTCACTATGCCACTGTATAATAAGAGAAGCAGTCCTACTCTAGCTTGTTCAGGGCCTATACTCAGAGCGTAGGGTTGTCACATTATTATTTATTTGTATAAATTAAAATATTTATCACAGTATTCTTTTACTGTATTGAAATAGCCTTCGTCAAGTGTACTATTTATATTATTGACATTTTTATACCAGTATCGCGTATTACTACTTATCTCGATAAAAAGCGATACATACTTCTCTTATCTGGCATTAGTATAAAATGGAATAGAAAAAAATATTCACGCTTTCCTTAACACTCAAAGAAATATGTATTTAAATTATTTATATTTTACTTTTGTTAGTCACAAAAGCATAAAATATTTTTTATTTATGATCTGGTTACAAAGACCCATAAACACATTTATTTATTTATTTATTTATCAATACTTATAAACTACTATTACAGGAAAAATCCTTAGGTAAAAACCTAATGCGATAGTAAGCTACATATGAAATATCTGCCTATAACTAAACTAATCTATATATTTTCATAACATTTACAAACAAAGTTACCATTGTGAGTTCACTCAAAGAACAAAAGAATATGTCTACGTCATTGGCCACCAAATTGAGAATGCGAAGCGCGTGTGTCAACGGCGCCTTGTTCAGCAGCAAAAGGAATCTTTCCTCTACATACCTTATAGACTAGCATACATAATAATGTAACAACACTATTTATTTATTTACACGTATGGACTTCGGCGTCTGACCCAACGTGGGTGTCCGGTAACCGTCCTCGGAAACGTCAGAACATACCCTTCGGCCAAAAGTCCTATTTCGTGAAGGTCAACTGATGTTGAGTTGGTAGTTTTACTTATTTTACCTTAACACTTGAACTTAAACAGATTTGTCTCAATGTTGCAAGACCTCTAACTATAATATCTAATAATACGAAAGGAAATATCAAAATATATAAGACTATTTAGCACGACAAATCGTTATATAAGCTGTTGGCTCACCGATTTAGGGTACTGAGTAATTAGGTATAAATACTTAATCAAGGTAATGTGTTACAAAAAATAAGGCATAACTCACGTAATTAAGTCGAATTTTTGCTCGACATATTTCGAACCAATTCGTGGTCCTTAATCATGAGAATCTCATCCATCATTATCCCTTATTTTTAGTTAATATGTCTGAATCTCACGGTGGTTTTCTATTTAAAACGTGTTACAATCATGAAAAAGCATTACGATATTAATTTGGTATGGCAAAGGCCTGCAGGCGGCGGTTACGACATTTCATCAAGAGGATCATCTCTCTGTTTTACGTATATTTGGTTGTAGAACTTTACGACGAGGCCAGACGAACGATCCGTTTTTATCACTTAATTGACATTGCATTCGGTTTCATATTAAAGTGCGGTCTGTGTCACACGTCGACGCAGAATAATTCAAGAGCGCAATTACGACTGAACTTCGATCGCACTGTGTGACGTGCTCGTGCGGCTGGAGAGAGGTATGAGGGAAGGTATGTGGTAGTATTTTACAAATTGATCTGGATGTGTACATAAACTTTCATAGCGTATGAAACTGCTCACCTAATGAGAGCAGTTTGAGTAGAGGAAGAATGTACTCAGCTTCCTTTTCCTTTTCTAACATCATCTAATACTTCATCATCATCATCATCATCATCATCAGCCTATTGCAGTCCACTGCTGGACATAGGCCTCCCCTAATGCACGCCATTTCGCCCTGTTCTCGGCTTGACGCATCCATTTCCTGCCAGCAATCTTCCGCAGATCGTCACTCCATCTGGCTGGAGGGCGTCCCACACTACGTTTGCCAAGTCGTGGTCTCCACTCAAGAACTCGTTTACCCCAGCGGTTGTCGGTTCTTCGGCAGATATGTCCAGCCCACTGCCACTTCAGCTTGCTTATCCGAAGAGCTATAATAATAATAATACTTCATATATGCACACTATTTTTAATCGACTTCAAAGAAAGAGTAGGTTTTCTATTCGACTGTATTTTTTTTTGTATGTCTGTTACGCATTAACTTTTATTTGTAAATCGATTTTGATGATTCTTTTTTTTGTTGGAAAGATGGTACCTCAGTAGTGGTTATTTCGTATTTGGAGAAAATATTCCACCTCCAAGGGTGGCAAACTAGACAATGAATGTCTTTTGAGGTCGGTTCTTTTAGTATTCTGTACAGAGATTATAATTAGAGATGTTCATTATTAATGGATCCATTACACTACTTATGTGATACAAACACTTTTAAGAGCCACTGAATAAAATAGGTTAGTCTGATGCCCTAGCCGTATTTAAGTAGACCGTAAACAACAAGATTCAAATAACCCGACTCACAAATTAATACAAAGTTGTAATAGGGCACTGCTACAAATAGTAACATAGATGTGTAAGTACACAATGTTGCCGCCACGCTGCCCAATGCGGATTAGAGACTTCCGAGAACACTGCCTATTTTTTTAAATATTCTTTATATTGATTATCATGATGTTTTAAATACTATATTCATATTTTTTTTAGTAATACCAACTGTATTTCTTATTATTGCAGCAGTAGTAATGCCACGTTACCTATTTCTGCCGCCAAGCAGTAATGTCAGCATTGCATTCACAGCATTGTTGGCGAAATTATAGGCACATGGGACTTGTCAACTTATGTCTTTGGGTGACGGGCACAGTGTCAGTGCCCCTTTGCGATTTAAAGCTCTGAGTGCCACTGCACCTGTTATGGACAGGCGTGTAGCTTACCATCAGGCGCACCACTTGTTCGCCCCGCCACTAAATATTATAAAAAAACCGGAAAATCATTTTTTCAGTTCATTTTCAAACATTAAAACTTGATACTAATAAAAAATGCCATTCAAACATCGCCTTAACACTTAAAAGAAATTGGTCATTTAATCCGCTTAAGAAAGCATAAGTTGAAACCATTTAACGGTAGATCGAAATCACTGATAATTCATCTTAAAACTTAAGACATGGACTTATGTCTCCCCGTATATGGATATCGGCTGTCAATTATTAATTTAGATTTAAGTTTTGGTTGATAAGGTGATAAGAGTTGGTATTGACGCATTGAACTGTGAGAAATAGAATTAAAACTGAAACTATTTAGTTATCACCAGAGAAAGCAATAGGCGTACATTCATATAGAGTGGTTAATACCTCCCTCTGTATCTGAATATTTTTGATGTGTGACTTATCAAAACTTTACTACGATTGTGTACTTAGGATACACTTTGTAATTTACTAGTAGTAGAGCTTCTCGTGAAACAGTTCGTCTAGGGAAGTACTGCATCCTTACTTACTGTTTTGAACGGTGCTGATGGTATTACAGACACATGGCACTTGTCAACATATGTCTCAGGGTGACGGGCGCAGTGACAATGCCCCTCAGATAGGTTTAAAGCTCTAAGTGGCACTGCAACTGCTATGGGCAGGCGTGTCGCTTGCCACCAATTGTTGATTTTTGTGTCTTTTGTTTATAATAATAATAATGTTTCAAACAACCACACCAATTCCCTGGAATTAAACTAGGAAATTCCCTGTACTATGAGTACAGCGGGATCCATCTAGGGCATTTGCCAGGACACCCAGACCAGGGGGTCGATTCGGAATGGGAAAAGTTACAAGTAAACTAGCTTTTCAGAGAATACTGACTATGTCTATGCATAACAGTTACGGAGCTTTAAATCGCAAAGATGTTATGGGCACTGCCACTGCGTCCATCACCTTGAGACTATAAGGTGACAAGTCCCATGTACCTGTATTACCACCAGCGCGCTTACTCTTCAAAACTTGAACGAAATGGTTTTCACAAGGTGCTTTCATCATTCAGCCATACGACGCCCACTGCTGGGCATAGGCCTCCCCCAACGATCTCCACGACGATCGGTCCTGCGCTGCCCGCATCCATCGGCTTCCCGCGACCTCCACCGCGATCGTCGGTCCACCTGGTGGGGGGCCTACCCACTGAGCGTCGTCCGGTGCGCGGTCGCCATTGAAGAACCTTTCCGCCCCAACGGCCATCGGTTCTCCTAGCTATGTGCCCCGCCCACTGCCACTTCAGCTAAGGTGCTTTAATGCTACTAAATTACTCTAAATAATAAAATAAAAAATATTTGGATTCAGAGGGAGGTCTCAGTTGTCGACCGATTTCTTTTCATTTTTATTCACAACATCCGAAACGAACTTCAAACTGTCATATTCGAAACCGAATCTAAATGACGTCGCACCCCTACGATTACTCGAACTTCTCGACCGGCAAAGGCTACAAATGTTATTCAGATCACAGTTATCGAATGAAACGTACCGAAGGTCCCACTGTTTACAAAGCAAGAATATAATATGGAAATCTCTTATTGTTTTAAATAAAGTCTGGATTTTGTTCAATTTTATTAATTTATTTTAATGCAAGACTAATGCATTCCTATATTTTAGGCCTTTAAAGTCTTAAAAAAGGGTTTTCCTTTTTTATAATCTATTTCATCGAATAACTCCGTAAACGCTGTTGGACAACGATATTGTATCCGCATCCGAATAGAACGTTTAACTCGGAATGTTCTAAACAGCTCGGAAAACGCCCTTCGATTCGAAAGCGATATCCAATCGAATGATTCTGTACGGTGCTCCATACACTTATAAATGATAGTATTATAACTGTTAAGAATGTTTATTAGTTTTGATTCACAACTAATAAAGATACATTTGATACATATGAGTACACTGCGCGATGGCTGATTGTGAACTAAATATAAATTATAACTAAATGTCGCATGAATACGTAAAATGCCGCATAAACACAATGTACGATATTGCACCGTACATGCTCCGGGCAGGAGAAAAATAACAATGAAAAATAAGTAAATATAAAAGAAAGTAGTAAGAAAAAATAAGTATTACATTACATGACATGAGTAAAACATTATACAAACAAAGCGAATACTTATTAAAATCTACTAGTTAAAATGTTTGCGAAAGACAGGCGAGGTTGCCTTATTAAGTGCGCATGCACTAAGTCGATTCGTGTGACGCGCGGAGTCACGTTGCGAGACAGCGCTTCCTTCGGGGACAGCGACGGTGGCAAGGGAGCGGCTCGGTGGCGTCGGTGTGGGCAGCTCAGGTGTCGCAAAGTCAGCGGCGGCGAGAGGTCCGTGGGTACGAACTAATGACGACATGCGTGCGATGCATGCAGAGCGGCGACGTCGATCCCGCAGGCGGCGCCATGCGTAGATCGCGCCTGTGCATACAACAGCAGCTACTAACACATATATGACAACGTACTGATGTACGTCATGGTAGGATGTGTGATCTTCAAGTATATCCTGGGATTCTTCCATCTTCATTTGCTGTATCTGCTCTTCTAAGACCTTTATCTGCTTTTTAAACATTTGATCGCTGTCTTTTTCTGCGTTATAGTCGTTGACTGAGACGGAAATGTTGATGATATGATTGAAAGGAGGAATTTCGACCTTCAAGATGTCTGCTTCAGCGTTCAAATCATTGTTTCGTGTTTTGTGAGAGTATATTGTAAAGGCTTTGTCCTTGATAATGCAGCCTTCACCCAGTGATATAACTCCAGCAGCATTAAGCTGTTCGGCAGTAACTTGACTCCCACAAATTATGCGTACGGTACATTGACCGCAACAGAAAAATAGGTATGTATTGACCTTACTGAGTTCTAACCACATGGTCTTGCACTTGACAGTGGTTACAAGACATTGTTTAGCTTCGTTATCCCGTATGCAGAGACTGTTATCCGACTTCATCAGGTACGTTGGTCTTCGCAAAGGACACAGGTAAGTATCTACTTCGAATGGAATACATTTGTGAAGATCATCTTCGTTCATTGTTAAGTACGAATCTTTGTGCATGTTTATGGCTATAAGACTGGCTATCGGTGTTAGGGTGACCATATTTTCTTGCGCCTTTATTGGGACGGCGATTGTCCTGTAGATTTCAAACTGCTCTCGAAAGATTAGAGGTATTTTTATTTCAAATATAAAAAATGACTTAGTCATTTTTGCTCTGACTTTCAGCAAGTGGTAGATCTTCCGTAATTCAGACTGCATGTTGCTTATAGGTAGTGTTAGTTCCTTTGACAACTGTCCTGATACTATGTTCAGTTCATCTCGTAGTTGTTCAGGTGTAATGAGATGAATATTGAACGTGCCATAATGAGTATTTGAGATTGTGTCCAATAACGTATCTTGAATGCTCTTCAGATTAATCAAAACGTTGTTAGCGATGATAGCTGCTAATACAAAGTCGTTGTTGTTTGATACATTGGATATCTCTGCTTGGAGAGTGTTCATTGCTTTTTCCAAGTCATTTATGTGCTGATTGACGAGCTTGTGTTGTTTGTCAAAAGTGGACTCTACTCTTTTCAGTAGGTTAAATTGGGCTTCTACTACAGAAGTTTGATTTTTCCATAATTGGGCGAGATGCTTCTCATTGTCTCTAAGTAATTCGATATCCTTTTGATATTGTTCGGCGAACTGGTTGTCGAGTACTCCGAATAAGGAATGTGCAATGTTGCCTATGCCATTGATAAGGCCACGGCGCACGCGCACGCGAGAGTTCATAGTGTCGAATTGCTGTCCGAGCAACATATGATCGTAGTACTCCAGTTCCTTGAATGAGTGACGTAATTGTAATGTGACTACGTCACATTGTGCGGGCTTCTTGGCTTTGTAGCATATGTTCGCTAAGTTATTCATATGAGTTGTAAATAGTGATACACCTTGCCAATAAGGATTCATATCATAGTAGACAATTAGTTTCCATTCGTCGCGAATTAAATTCATATTCGAAATCTTGTCGAAATAAATCCCTTGATTAGCTTTCAGGCTTTCTAAATTGTAGGCACCGTGGGACGGTGATATAAGCATAAAGGTGAGCAGCGCTACAGCCATTGTGATAAGGCTATTTGATAATTTGCCGCGCGCTTTATTTGTTTTGTTATTTGAAACTTGCGATGTTTTTGGTTTCAGATGGTTTTCTACTTCGCCGCTGCAAGTGTTGATAGGCAATGGTGACAATTTAGTGATAGGTCGTCGGATAAAACCGTTTTTTGTTTTTATTGTCACCACGCGGACTAGTCCGTCCCTGCCGGGATGAAGTTCAGTAACCCTGCCGAGAGCCCACTTCCCAGGGGGTAAGTTAGCATCATGGACTATGACAATGTCGTTCACTTGCTGATTTTGCTGCGGGCGATGCCACTTACTGCGTGCGGATAATTGACATAGGTATTCTACTTGCCATCGTCTCCATATGTCATTAAAAATTTTCTGCGTTAGCTGCCATCTGGTTCTTTCGTCATGTTCTGTCTCAATAATAGTGAGAGTGGGACCGCTCGCTAGAAAATGGGATGGAGTTAAAAAACTCATTTCATCAGTGTCTTCTGACAATGCGCATAGAGGTCTTGAATTTAGACAGGCTTCTAACTGTGATAGTAATGTAGTGAACTCTTCAAAAGTCAATTTTTGTTCACCGATGACTCGTCGCAGATGATATTTTAAACTCTTTACTGCGGCTTCCCAGAGTCCTCCAGCGCTAGGCCATGACGGTGCGTTGAAGTGAAATTCGATCTGCATGTCTGTTATTTGTGTTAAGAACTCGTCGAGTTTTTCTTGTAGGTTGATGTAGTTTTGTTGTAGAATTCTGTTCGTTCCTACAAAATTTGTACCATTGTCGCAGTAGACGTGACGTGGTGCTCCACGACGTGCTGCCATCCTGCGCAAGGCTGCTATGAATGCTGTTGCTGATAGGTCGGAAACAAGTTCTAAATGCACGGCCTTTGTCACCATGCAAACGAATACAGCAATGTAGCCCTTTGTTGTTTTGACGCCGCGACCTTTGTTAGCCTTTACGTCTACAAAGCCTGTGAAGTCGACACCTGTGTTGTAGAATGGTCTTGTTGGGTTTGTTCTCGCGGCTGGTAAGTCACCCATTTGCTGTGTTTGCTTAAGTGGATCATGTCTTCTGCACGTTACGCAATTACGTAGATGCTTTTTCACAGCTCGGTTTCCCCCCACAACCCAATAGTGCTGTCGCAGGCGAGCTTGAGTTAGACGGGCTCCTCCATGAAATGTGTCTCTGTGGGCTTGATCAATTAGCAAGTTTGTCAGATGACTGCTGTGTGGAATCACCAATGGGTGTTTCATGCTATCATCAATATTAGCATGTTTAATCCGTCCACCGACTCTTAACAACCCAGTATGATCTATATATGGATTTAAGTTAAAAATCTTGCTCTTTGACGATAACTTGTCTTGATTTCGTAGGCTGCTGATTTCGGAGGTGAATTCTGTTTGTTGAACTCTCTCTACGATTTTGATTTTTGCTCTCTCAAGTTCCTCGATTGATAGATAAGATTGCTTGGGTCGGTTGCGTGTTACGGCTCGCAGTACCCAGCCCAGCACTCGAGTGGCGCGTGTAATGCTGCTGTACTTATGTATTATGTCATTTACGATGTCGGCGCGTTGCTCCGTCGCGACGTTTGATAATAATGATGTTTTAATTTCTTCATCAGTGACGTAGATATGACGTTCAGCTGGTTCTTGGTTTTGTGCAAATGATTGTAACCACGACGGCCCAGTCCACCACAATGGATGCTGTTTCAGTTGATCTACTGAGATGCCTCTGCTCGCACAGTCTGCTGGGTTGTCACCTGATTTGACGTGCTGCCAGCATTCTGCAGGCATTACTACAGTTATTTGTTGAACCCTGTTCGCTACGAATGCTTTCCAGCGGTTAGGATCACCTTGGAGCCAACCAAGTGCTGCTGTAGAGTCTGTCCACCCAAACACAGTGATATGATGGCCAGATAGACTGTCTTGAACTGTCTTCATAAGCTTTGACAGCAAAAGACATGCAGTTAGTTCTAAACGCGGAAGGGTCACAGTCTTTTTGACAGGAACTAGTCTAGCTTTTGCCGCTGCTATCACGATCGAGGGCTGTTGATTGGAGTTGCATGGTTGCTTATTGATTTTGCAGTATATTACACAAGCATAAGCTTTTGTAGACGCGTCACAAAACCCATGTAACTCAATGCTTTCGTTCCGGCTACTTCCAAACCATCTTGGAATTTTTATTTGATTGATATCTTCTAGTTCTTTTCTGATTTTATGCCATTCCATGCTCATGTTGTCTGGTAACTGGTCATCCCATTGCACGTCTTCCAGTAGCCATACTTTTTGAAATAGAAGTTTCAGTGTGGTAGTTACGGGAGAGAGCCACCCCAATGGATCGAAAACCTGGGATATTTCAGATAATAGGATTCTCTTGCTTATTGGCTTTGATGATGATGGTTTCAGTATTATTTCAAATGAAAACTGATCACGTTGTGGATTCCATCGGAGCCCTAATGCTTTGGTGGAGTCCTGGTGTTTGAAATCAAATGGCTGCTGCTGATTGCTGCCATTTTCGGAGATTGAATCCTCCCGATTTGAGTAAATTAATCAAATCTGCTTGTAATTGCCTAGCAGCCTCAATGCTGTGGCTTCCACTGAGGAGGTCATCCATGTAAAACTCTTCCTCTAGTGCTTTTGCTGCAGAAGGATACTTGAAGCCTTCATCTATTGCCAATTGCTTTAATGTCCTCATGGCGAGAAAGGGTGCTGCCTTAGTGCCATAAGTTACAGTTGTTAGTACGTACTCACGTAACAGTTGATCTGTAGAATCTCTCCAAATGATTTTTTGAAGATGTTGATCCTTTTCGTGAACGAGTATTTGTCTAAACATCTTCTCGATGTCAGCTGTGAAAGCAATCTTATACTGCCTCCACCTTAAAATCAATGATAGTAAATCTGACTGTAAGTTAGGTCCACAGTACATTAAATCATTCAAGCTGCGGCCAGATGACGTAGGCGATGACGCATTGAATACGGCGCGCAATCCCGTTGTAGTGGACTCAGAACGAATTACGCAATGATGTGGCAGGTAGCAACTTGGTGTCTCGTTACTTGTACACTCACACATGTGGCCGAGATTGATATACTCATTCATAAAGTCCCTATAATCCTTTGCTATGTTTGGATTTCTTTTGAGTTTTTTCTCCAACTGAAGAAATTGTGCTACGGCTCGTCGCTTTGATTCTCCAAGTTGTTCCTTGGCATCAGGTTTCATTGGGAGTCGTACGACGTAGCGACCATCTTCTTGGCGGGTCGTTTGCTGTTCGTAAAGCTGCACACATGCGTAGTCTTCTGATGACATATTAAGGGTATTATCGCCAATATCTTCAATAGACCAAAATCTGTGAATGTCTTCCATGTTGTTCAAAACTACGTTGCATTGATATGTTTTCACATTTCCACAAAGTAGCCAACCTAAATGCGTCTGCTGAGCTATAGGTTGTGATAAGTTGTCGCCTTTGATGACACCGCCCAACACGATAAGCGAATAGATGTCAGCTCCGAGGAGCAGGTCTACAGGACGACTGTTGTAAAACTCAGGGTCAGCTAGAGTTATATTTTGTATGTGTGACCAAGACGGTTTCTCAAAAGTTTGGTTTGGTAAATTGTTGATGAGATTTCGCATAATAAATACATCTGAAGTGAAAGTGAAATCTCCATGCAATGCGGACATGGTTATCTCCATGACGCCCTTGCAGTTGTTTTCTCTTGCTCCGAGGCCTAAAACTACACCTTTACAGCGGCGTCGTGGTAAAGCTAACTTTTGAGCAGCATTTTCCGTGATGAGAGAAACCTGAGAGCCTTGATCAATAAGCGCTCTCATGGTGTAACGTGTACCATCTGCGCCTTTAACTGCAATCAGCGCTGTAGCTAATAAAATTTCAGCTGATTGATTTCTAGAAACATGTGCTGTGCTGTGTGATATAACTTGCTCGTTGTTAATTTTCGAAGTCGGCGGTTGCTGTGCCTTTGTAAAAGCGTCATGTAACAAGGTGTTGTGTAACGCTGAGCATTCTCGACACGTTTTTGTAGAAAAACATTTATTGTCGGTATGATCATAAAGACAATTGGTGCAAAGTTTCAATTTATTTGCAGTTTTCAATTTCATGTCGCTTGTTAGCGACAAAAAGTTTTTACAATGAA
>NW_020653993.1:4224962-4243140 GCF_003589595.1 Hyposmocoma kahamanoa
ATACGTAAAATGCCGCATAAACACAATGTACGATATTGCACCGTACAGATTCAGTTAAAATATCGAAGAGTTCTGAATCGGGGTCCAGAACCGAAACAGAAAAGTTTATTTCCCAATCTGATCCTACCGGGAATTGATCCCGGGACCTCCTCATTCAGTGTCAATTCCTATTAAAAAAAATCGAGTTCGTATTTTAAATCATAACGGGATTCGTGGGTTATAATAGTCAATCAGTAGATAGTATTTAAAGTTTATTTACATAGAGCAACCGTCTTTCTATTGGGACTCTGTCCCACGAATGAATGGTAGAGTTTAATCAAAGCATCGGTTTCTAATGTAATTTGGTTATGAATTCTATGTGCACGTACACTGATTTAGCTTAAAATATAAATATCATCATAGTAAGCATACCAGCAACAAGTACAGTAGCACAGTGTAACAATAATAATTTATGTAAATTTTAGGAACACTATATGAATAAACGACCTAGTGAAATGTGTGCGACAGACGTATAGGTATAAATGACGAAACAGAGATTTCTTATTCTCAGACTAAACCATAAAAATTATTTTTTTATACAAATAATATACGCAAAATTCCAAAAAAAAAACAATTACGTTGCTATTCAAAAGCCGTTTTCCATTAAAAAGAAAATACCCCACAAAGACAAAAGAAGTCTTGCGAGAAACAATATCTATAGAAACAAGTTAAATATTTCCACTCACGTTCAGGGAAAACAAAAGAGAAACTTCTTTTTTACAAATAAATTTTTTTTTGTTTTTTTTCTATAGAAATTATATTTGGACTGTTTTAGAGGTCACATCTAGATGCCATGCAAGAGGCAACTTATTCGTGGTGGTGTCGCTAGTGTACGTGCACTGATGAAGGTCAAAGTACACAAGCCTACAGCTGACAAACTCGCCTGCCTGTGTAAATATGTAAAAGCTTTACCAATAGCAGGTATGAAAGAGAACCTGCGTCTGTATCTGTCTAACGTTAAAGATAACAATATGGTATGCTGTCATAGCATACTGGTATCTTTAACGTTAGCCAGACTGCGTGGCATGGCATGCTAGTGGTAAGCAAAAATAAGTTACAAAGCGCGTCAATGACTAACACGTGTGAGGTAACTTACAGGCCTACCGGTTAACTAAGTAGGTTCTTGAGGTTGCTGTGCCTCCCGCATCAGGAGTGACAGTTTACGGAATAATTGTATTGCGCTGCGCTCGGGATAGTTTCAAGATGATTTTTCTGACGATATTCAATTGCAAGTCGATTGAAAAAAGTGCGTACCAAATTAGTCAATTGTTGTTATGTGAAACAGTAATTTAAAATAATATTTCATTGCTAATTGAACTGTTACGTAAACTGTCACTCCTCCCGCAGTGCGT
This sequence comes from Hyposmocoma kahamanoa, assembly GCF_003589595.1. Lineage (NCBI taxonomy): Eukaryota > Metazoa > Arthropoda > Insecta > Lepidoptera > Cosmopterigidae > Hyposmocoma > Hyposmocoma kahamanoa. Next base: position 4,226,354 of record NW_020653993.1, read on the forward strand.
AACTACCTCAGGAACCCACTGAGTTAAGCGGTAGGCCTGTAGCATAGTACAATAAGATACGTAGTGTAACTACAAACAAACGCAGCAGCGCGACTTTTGTCTTAGGTAGTAGTAGAGCTCCTTGTGAAAGAGTTCGTCCAGGAAAGTACTGCCACCTCACCTATTCTGCCACCAAGCAGTAATGTCAACATTACTGTGTTCAGGTTTTGAAGGGTAAGGGTGCTGGTGAAATTACAGGCACATGGGACTTGTCAATTTATGTTTCAGGGTGACTGGCGCAGTGGAAGTACCCCACAGATATTTGTGATTTTAAGCTCTGAGTGGCACTGCCACCGTTATGGGCTGGCGTGTTCCTTACCATGCATTTCTATTTCCCAATCATACCTATAATCGAGATATCAATCCACGTTACTAATATAAGTTCGTGATTATGCAAGTACCGCGTTAATAAAAATTATTTCAATAAGCACGTACTGAGATGTATACACATCTTAATTTTTTCAGTTCTGTTTACGATCCGTAAGTGCAACTAAAATAATTACGTGACAAGCCTACGCTCCGAGTGTTGTGTAGGCATTGATGCGCCGAACTAATGTAAAATGGCATGCCAGTATGACACGTTATGCATCGCAATGACATGCTTGTAGTAATAAGCTAGCTGGCATATGTATGTAATATAAAAGGCATGCCAGTGATTGCTAGGTATAAGATAACTACACATGTAAATAGGTTTTCTTTTTTGTTATACCAAGTGACGGGACTGACGGGACCGGACTGTGGTATGCGTCTACGGCTGCATGTATCGCGTGAGCGGATAAATATGGAATTAAAAAATAAAGGAGCTCTACTGCTGCTTAGGTTACCAGTAACATAACGATGGAGGATTACTAGCATTTCCATGTCTGGGACGCCTGTTTCTGTATCTGGTATAGAAGTCATCTTCAGACTTATAGTAACGGTACAGTTTATTATTTTGTGTCTAAGAAATGTAACTATTTTAAACAACATGAAATATTTCTCCGTTACAGAAATGGTAATTAGAACAGTTCCTTGGGTGCCCCTGAGGCGGTATTATTAATTACAGACTTAGTTTCGAATGAAGTGTTTCGTTTTGGGGTTCTGTGGGTTTAATACACGATATTACTTACATTGTTCTATATGAATTGTATGTTTTCTTTTGATAGTGAAACAATATTTGAACAGAACTGTTTGATGTTAATTGAAATATGTTTGCACAAGCAGCTAAAGTACCCTCTGATCGCCTGCAAATCTAATTAATACCTAAAACAAACGTGATTCGTTTTCGATGTGTTATGTTTTTGGTTTCTTTTTCAACATACAACGACAAAACTTTTTAAGTTACTTTAAAATATCAGCAGGTGCTCGTTCCATTGTTTGGCATGGGTTTCTTCAAAGGTGACACGATTTCCCATAAATTCTTTGTCGCATATAGTCAAACGTTGACAAAACTTGTTCTGTTGCTTTGGAGGTTTTTCATAATATTAAGTGACAGGATGAACAAGTCGTGCGCCTGATGGTACGCTACACGCCTGTCCATAACAGTTACAGCGCCACTCAGAGCTTTAAATCGCAAAGATCTTATGGGCACTGCCACTGTGCCCGTCACCCTGAGACATAAGTTGACAAGTCCAATATGCCTGTAATTTCACCAGCACTCTTACCCTTCGAAACCGGAACGCGGTAATGCTGACATTACTGCTTGGCGGGAGAAATAAGACATTGAAACAAATGTGTATACCTTGATGTGCTGTTGACTGTACAATGAAGAATATCACTCTGTCGTAAAATTAAGATAAAATTTAGTAAATTTGTGAAGGTAATTTGTAATAAAGTTGTTAGCCTTATTGGCTGTTTTCTTTTTATTAATTTAAGGAAACCACTACTCAGTGCGTTGTGATAACATGAGTTTCAAGCGAGTTCCATTTTTGACAGTAATTAACGCGAAGATAGAAATTCAAAAATTCTAAATTAGAAAGAGGTTGGATTGGTTGCGTACGTTCAACTGCTAAAATTACCCATAGATCTCCGGTTGTTTCGGAATATCGCAGACCTTTAAAAAAGCGTCGAAAAAAAAGGTAAGAGCTAAAAAATCTCTTGAATACATTATGAAAGTGAAGTGAGGAGAAGTGAGATGAGGCGGTGGTAGCAAGGTTCGTGTGCAGGTGACATTGACTAAAGCAAAAATTTTTTGTAGAAGTCGGAAATTAGGTAAATATAGCTCGGCGTCCCCTTAAGGACAACTGGAATGTGTCAAAAAGACGCGACTGGCTATTTATCAAGTAGTGCAGCACTTCCTTCTACCTCCACTCCATAATAAGAGTAGAAGTAGAATGAGTGGTGTAGAATTTAGAGCATGTCACAGTATTGGGCCCCAAGTTATTGACAATTTTATTTACCTGCTTCTAAATTTAAAAAAGCTAATATTGAAGCCTAAAGCTAACTTCTTTTTTGTTCACTTTTTAACTGTTTTACATACGACAATTTTAATAGGTGGTATATTTTATATGTGAATAATGTTGTTCATTCTACGTGTACTTATGTCAGTCAGTTTCACTACGAATGTAACCATACCATGTGCAATTGTTTGTTATCCCTTGAAAATAAATAAATAAATATGATTTTAACATCTCAGTTGTATATCGATAGAGTAGCATGGTAGGATTTTGTATGTTTGGAATTCCACTAAAAGCTAAAAGTAGTGACTTGCCAGTGTCTACTGATCGAGCTACTATTCAACTGCCATTATAATTTCTGGTATTCTGCTTTTCATTGGTGACATAGCTCATGGGACAATAGCAAATTATAAGAATTAATTATAAATGTAAAGAGCGAATACGGGTGGTGTATTCCTACCAATCTGCTTCGATTTTCAGCACCTCGTTTCGTTAATACAAAATGTGGGTGAGATAGACCGGGACATTAAGAACAGGATAATTGCAGGATGGATGAAATGGCGACAGTCACAGGCACTATTTGCGATTGGCGAATGGCCCTTAAGCTAAAAGGGAAAATATACAAGACCGTGCTTAGACCTGTCGTACTGCATGGATCAGAATGTTGGGCGATGAAATGGGAGGATGAACGAACTGTGCATGTAGCGGATATACGAATATTGAGATGGATGTGTGGAGTGAGGAGAAAGGATAAGCTTAAGAATGAGTACATCAGGGGAAGTTTGAAAGTGGAGCCAGTGACGGAAAAGACGAGGAGTAATATATTAGTGTGGTGTGGACATGTCGTGCGGAGGGAAGAATGAATGAATGAATGTGGAGGGATATAAGAGGAAAGGCTAAAGAAAAGATGGATGGATTTGTTTGAAAGATGACATGGATAAGAAAGGTGGGAGTATGGAAATGACGGTCGATAGAGGAGAGTGGAAGAAAAATACATGTTGTGCCGACCCACGCAGGGTGGGATAAGGACAGGAAGATGAGACAAAGAGCGAACACAGAATAATTCATTCAATTTGGCAGGATTCTAACTAGCGTCATCAGCATAGCCTGGTATGCTGAAGACTCTGGTTCGAATGGTAATGCGTAACGTCGACGCTGGTTGATATGGTAATATGATGTTAGTAATATACTCTTTCGAGGTTGTTAGTATTTTACATATAACTTTGTACAATTATTTAAGAGCGTACTCACAAACAAACTGTTTCCAGTTTGACGGGAGAGTCTTTTCTAAAAAGTTTACTTAAAAGCATGTAAAAAACATTGTGATTGTAGCTGTGAAAGCTTTAATTATACTGAATGAAAGAATATTGCTTCTTTACTCATTCTTATTCGAAGTTTGCCTGGTTGCTTGGCTACCTTTATAAATGTTGACCTTCTACAAAATCATTCTGTAAAATATTTATTTTGTTCTTTGTAATACCTACCGATACCTGTCCAGGCGACTCAAATCTTTTCAGTGATCTTTAGGCTGTCATTATAACATAAAAAGAAGAACTGGACTTGAAAAGAAAAATATTTGTATCATGTCGAGCTCTGAGCGATTGCAAATGAAAATGGAACAATTTTTTTTATCTGATGCACGTGTCTTTGTATAATGAAACAAACCAACATTACGGGTTTTTAGCAGATCCATGTTTTTGTTTGAAAAACAAATATAAGTGATTTTAGATCGTAAAAAATTGTTTCATTATAAATTTCTATCGTATTAAAAAAAGTCTTTTTCATTTTAAATGTCTGAGCGCCTTTCATTTATAGCCAATTCCACGTAAAGGAAAAAATATACAGCAACTTAGGGATTTCTTAATTTTCCATTTGTATATTCCTTGAAAAACAATAATATAAATGTCGGAAATGTGTCCGCTTACGACAAGTGCTTAAAGTCCAAAATGACCTTACAATGCACTGAAATTTCTCCAGCCGGTGTTGGGCAGATGCGATGCTAAGGCGATGAGCGTGAAACACACAGAGAGCGGGTTTCCTTTCCTTTCGTGTATTCCGTATTCCGTGTATTTATGTGGACGACAACACACCAAACGCAGGTGTGCGTCGAGATTTTTGTACCGAGTATTTTCGGTTTTCAAGTTCGAATGTTAAGGAAAATATTAATTAAACTCGCCCTTCGTTCTTCGAGATTACCATGAGATTGGTACTTGTAGTAACGCATGCGTGAGGTTACTTCCTACACTAAATTTTATAATAATAATAATAACGTACACACTCAACATAGCCCCGCACTAGAGAAAACCTGTCTCGCGGGTGCCATGGACACACACGCAGATAACCACAAATTACAGCCAAACTCACGAGAGAAATAAATGTAAGCCATACAAACATTTCTCCCGGACCAGAAATCGAACCTGGGACCTCTGCGTGGCAGTCCGGCATGGTAACCGTCCGGCCACGGAGGCAGTTAAGGGTGAAAACAAATAAAAAACAACAAAATTTCTAAATTACATTGTGCACTCCAGCTCTCGCTTTGTGATCCATTTGGTCTTCATTCGCTGTTCAGTGTTCGGCTACTTCACCCTAAAAAAACTTTTTTGCCAAGTTTTGAATTCTAACGTTTTTCTTAATCATCAAAAATAATAACAAACAAAACATTACTACGAGGAATAAAAATAAACTAGCTGTTCTCGACAGTCGCCTTCACAAAGTCGCAAATTCATTTAAGGGTCAATGTTCTATAATAATATTCCGATTGATATTCAAAATTTGCTATTTCGAAGGTTTAAAACTATAATGAAACAAAAACTTTATAATAAAAGTTATTTATTATACAGCTCCTGCGTAATTGGATGACAAAAATCCGTGGTAGTGACCCGTTTACCTCTTGCAGGTAATCCTGATCTAAGATGTATAAATAAAATATTGTAAGGAAAAATGTATTCAAATGTGTATTTACAAGAGCAACCCCTAGTTTCTTGTTCATCTGTCTTACAAATGAGCAGTAGAGTTTAATCAGTATGACGATTTCAAGTGTAATTTGCTTACCCATGAAATAAAGATTTTTGACTTTAACTTTGACTTTGTGTCATAGAGTATATTACCAGAAATAGAGACGAAATATGGGCCATACTTTCCTGGTAATTCGAATTATTTTACACAATTTATACAAATTAGAAAGCTGAAATAGTACAGCGCCAACAACTGACCTGTGTGTACGTCTCTGTATATTTCCAAAATATTCTGTATTTTATTGTGATAAAGATAACATCTCTAACAATGGCGTGCTGTTCCATTCGGTGGTGTGGAAAAAAATAGCAAAACATCTAATTACAAAACAAACGGAATCAAATGTCATCGGTAATTAAATATTAAATATGTAATTTTGCAATTTTCGTCCGTAATAGCAAAGCTCAAGTTAATTGGTCGTTTTGAAGTGACAATTGACGGCACTCGTCAATTGTTTCGAATTCGGGATGGCTAATGGGAGCGCAATTGTCGTTGTAATGATATGGCAGGATAGTTTTCATACAAATTAATAGTAGATTGTACAACAAGTGCATAATACGCGTCATTTTACCCGAGACGACTATATCCACTCGAGCCGCAGGCGAGGATGGATACTGAAGTCGAGGGTAAAATGGGTTTTATGAACGAGTTATATACTCTACTTTTCACTTCGATTGCGAGGAAAATAAACAGCAATATTACAAATAAACGATTATGTAATTAAATATGAATGTAAAATTACAACAATCCCGCCAATATACTACTTTTTTTTACACATGACTCAGGTCGGACTACACAATGCTCAGTTATATTTTAATTTATTTCTATTTCTTATAAATTATTAGAATTACTATTGCCTACTTTTTTAATTTTGTAATATAACACGGATTAAAAAAATAAATATAAAACTTTATTTTAAAAATAAATAAAGTTTTATGTATTTATAAAATAAATAAAAGTTATATGTATTTATATAATAAATAAAAGTTATATTTATTTATAAAATAAATAAAAGTTATATTTAATCATATAAAAAATAATATAATTTAATATTTATTTTATAAAGTTCTAGTGTGCGTGGCTGTTGGCGCAGGCGTAATTGCCTCGGTCTTAAACGACGATTTTATTTTATGCACTAGAGCATAAAATCCTATTTTATGCAGCCTACACCCAGCATAAATACGAACTTTAAGAGCATGAGAAGTGAAAATGACATTTTGTCTCTATTTCTGATTATATACTCGATGCTTTATATTGACGTATGACGTCACATGTGACTTTATTACACTAAGGGTGTAATTTTTACAACCACTGTAATTAATACATAATAAATAAACATAAAGTAAATTAAGTGCAATAAACAGGCTTGTAATTTATGTACGGGCTTGCGTTCGCGACTCGTCATCTGGTTGCTCAAATTTTACATGTATGGGTGAAGGATTACCACCCCAGCTCCTCCCTAATCACTGATAAAAAATCAGAGACCGAAAGCGGTAACCGTTATGACCTAGCAAAATTGAACACAAATGCCAGCAAGTTATTATTTGCAATGTGCTGGTAAAAAATTTGGATGACTAAATAAAAAAAATGTGAATTATACCTTATCTCGAAGCCTTTGTGTTCAATTTTGGTATGTCTATAACGTAATAAAAAAAAATTGTGAATTATACCTTATCTCGAAGCCTTTGTGTTCAATTTTGGTATGTCTATAACGTAACTCTTTCGTTCTTTAAAAATAAAAAAACCGACATCAAAAGTGCGTGGAATTACATCTATCTGCCAAGTTTTATTAAAATCGGTTTGCCACCCTTAGAGGTGGAATATTTTCATCAAATTTATATGAGACCACCATCGAGGTACCTTCTTTCCAACAAAAAAGGAATCATTAAAATCGGCTCACAAATCGGAGTTATCGCGTAACATACATACAAAAAAACATGCAGTTCAATTGAGAACCTCTTCCTTTTTTTGAATTCGGTTAAAAATAAAGAGCTGTAAAAAAACATAACTTCTACCCATAACAGTTGCAGTAGACACTGTTGCTGCGCCAATCACCTTGAGACATAAAGATCCCATGAACCTGTAGTTACGCCTACCGTTAAAAACCGAAACGCAGTAATGCTCACATTGCTGCTTGGCGGCTGTAATAGGTAAGGTGACAGTACTTCCCTGGATGAACTCTTTCACAAGGAGTGCCAATGCAAATAAAGCTGTAATGAAAACATCATGATCTTCAATATCATAAATACATATAATGCCCCTTTGTCCTTCTTATTCTGTTGTAAATTCTAAAGCAAAACATTTTTCTAAATGTGAAAGCCAAAGGCTCAAGGCAATGAAAAGATTTTCACAAAGACAATGCCGAATGAGGAAAATTAAGAACTGGCTGAGAAACATGTTAATTCTCTTTCAAAAGTTGAAATTAATTTTGTTTGCGAAAATAAAAGGTTCCCTTTTGAACTATAAAAGGTTCTACATACCCAATTAAAGTAATGTATTGGTAGGTCAATGAATGTAATATAAAATAACGTAGTATGTGAATCCTTTTTTAATAATCGCTTTAACGGTACAGAAAACAACGAGATTAAAATGCTATGATTTCAACGTACGGAGTCGCTTGCGGTAGCGCACCATTTTAACGCACCGTGTGGCATGTCGTTTTGATTTATATCCGCTCACGCGATTCATGCGTCTCTGGAAGCATACCACACCTAGAGGTGCCGGTGATGATTTTATACCGATTTATCGGATATCGAAGTTATAACAGGTAAAAGAACTAATACTAATTGCTATTTCGGTAACTACTCTAGCAAACCTTAAAGTTTTTAATGCCTGGGTCTGTCAGTTAAAAAAATAAACAACTTCAAAAATACGTCACGACAATCGTGAGTGTTATTGTTTGGGCTGGTGCTGTCGGTGTTTAATTATTGAAAACATACCGTAAGTAGCGTTTTTTAAGTTTACCCTGAATATAAATGTTTATAAACTATACTTTAAGGAGTAATTTCATGGTAAACGTTAGAACCACTCAAACGGAATATTATCATATTTACCCAAGTACACCAAAAATTTCATTAGTGCTTTTTAAATTCAGGATTTGCGGTATATTACTTAATTTTATTTGAGATGTTTTTGTTGTAGTACGGAGGGTATTTATTTAGCAATGCAGAATAATTTTTATTTATAAAAACTTGTATTTAAACTGAATCCTTTTCTAATTTGCGAAACCAAATAGCCGCCATTTTGCGGTAGGATGAGCGCATCGCGTGGGCGAATATGTAGTGCAACGCAGCGTCACAACGCAACGTTGTCGCAACGCCGACGCAACGTATCGCTCTGCGTTGAAATCATAGCGTTACGACGACGCAACGCCCGTGTGGCATCGCTCTACACCTGCAAGACGAAAAAGTTTGAAACAACTGGATTCAAATTAGCTAGTTCCTCTTAGAGTAATTCAATATTAGTAGTATACTTCACTAATAACCTTTGGTTATATAGCAATTAAGTCAACTACCTGTATATTAATATGCATGACTATACAACCCAGAGTACGCATCGTGAGAAACCATAGCAACACCATTACACATAACGCTAACAAATAAAAATGTTGATCACCAAGAAATGATAATTAAGGAACCAAATGCTCCACTTAAACGGAATACATTAACGCGTTAATACTTAGTGAGTGTTCGGTCTGAAATGATCGCTTTCGGGGCTGTGTATATTGAATAGAGGTAGCGATAGCGATTAAAACTCGCTATTACATGACGTTTTCATAGCGTGCTGCTTAGAAAAACAATAGATGAGCAATCAATACTTAATATGTACTACACAAGATAGTACTCGTGGGTACCCCTGGGTAGTACACCTGTAAACAAAATTCCTTTAATTACTTGTTTATATATATATTTTTTTTATTTAACGGGGAACCTTAGAGAAATCAGCACTAGCACTAGGGAAACCCTGTATCGCGGGTGCCACGAATACACACTTGGACAACCACAAATTAGATCCAAACTCGAGAGATAAATAAAGTAATATAATACTCGTAATAATCATACAAATATGTCTTCAGGCCCGGGAATCGAGCCCGGGACCTCTGCGTAGCAGTCCAGCATAATAACTTTCGTTCGGCCACAGAGGCATTTAAAAAAATCTTATTCTGTTTGTCGTATCTTAAATGTCAATACCCTATTCTTTTACTATGTTTTGAGGGACAAATTGACTCTTCAGTATAAACTTTTACTATTGGGACCACTTTCAAATCATTATTCTGGACTAAATGTCTGTACCTGCTTCATCAAACTACATGCGACGGCTCTTATTTTTTTGCCTAGTAGAATTTTTTTTTTTTTTTAATAATAACGCACACACTCAACATAGCCCCGCACTAGGGAAACCCTGAGTCGCGGGTGCCATGGGCACATACATAGACAACCACAAATTACACCCAAACTCACGAGAGAAATAATTGTAGGCCATACAACTATTTCTCCCGGCCCGGGAATCGAACCTGGGACCTCTGCGTGGCAATCCGGCACGGTAACTGTTCGGCCACGGAGGCAGTTAAAATTATATTGTCTTGAAATAAAAAATACTATGTATGTGTGTACCATCTGTACTCATTTTTTTTGCGTTACGAGTACGCACAGTCACATACGAGTATTTTAATATTGTTTATAAAAAGTACTAAGGAGATTTATCTAGAATTATAGGTAGAAGCCTAGCTGAACAATGCTTACATACAAGAAAATTCTCAAAAAAAGATGGCGCAACAAAACGCTATCAGCTCCGCTTTACTACAATATCACCAATCTTAATGTAGCATGTCCGTTTGTGTGTGAAGGATATTTATCATTAGTTAATTTTTGTACCGTATGTTCTTTTAAATAATGTTTTGGTAATATGATCAGTGGTTGCCAAAGAGGTATGTCAAAAGGTAAATAATCTTAGCCTATTCCATTGGGAGGCAGGTGTGAAAGTATGTGTAACCTGATCATCTGTCTTTCTGATTCTGAGTTATGGTATACTTTAACTCGAATGTTGAAGAAAAGTTACATTGAATTTTTTCATGGTATCATGTGATAAGCGACACGCCTGTCTATAGCAGTTCCATTGCCCCTCAGAGCTTTAAATCGCAAAGATATGAGCGGCACTGTCACTTTGAGACATTAGTTGACAAGTCCCATGTGGCTGCAGTCGGATCACCTCTTAGAAGCCCCGGTGACCGCAAGCCTGGCAGTTATTTCCGCCAAATAATAAGTTTTTTCAAACGGGATATGTTGCCAGTTTTCTCTTCTGGAGGAAATTTTATAATTTGGTATTATAAAAAATATACTTTTTTTATAATATATTTATTATCATACATAGGATGAACAAGTCGTGTGCCTGCTGGCCAGTGTCACTCAGAGCTATAAATCGTAAAGATCTTAGGGGCACTACCACTGCGCCCGTTACTCTGAGACACAAGTTGATCACCAGCGCTCTTGCCCTTCAAAACTGGATTGGAGTAATGCTCTATAGATTTTAAGACTTTCGTGGTTATTCACTAAATGATTATCACTAGTATCAGGTTCTTTTTATTTTCCCGATATTTCGGAACGGTTGCACGCTCCGTAGTCACGGGTTGACTGGACCAGTGGAGCGTGCAACCGTTCCGCAACTGGTGCAGTCAACCCGTGACTATGGAGCGTGCAACCGTTCCGAAATATCGGGAAAATAAAAAGAAGTCAAACCGTGGTAAGAAACCTGATACTAGTGATAATCATTTGGAGTTAATTACTGTATGGCGACAGAGATAGGTAAGGGGGCAGTACTTTCTTAGAAGAACTAATTCCCAAGGGATTCTACTGCTACTAAAATACTTTAAATGGATATATATTAATGGTATATATTTTAATGGTTTGTGTCTGAAGGACACCGTTCAATACTATACGGACCGCAAAACACCTGTGTTTGCCTGTTTCCTAGACCTGTCGAGGGCATTCGACTTGGTGGCGTATGATGTCCTGTGGGAGAAGCTGGCAAGTGAGACTGACACGCCTGCGGATTTGATTGCTTTATTAAAGTATTGGTATGGCAATCAGGTCAACCAGGTGAGATGGCATGATTCGTTCTCTAGCAATTACGGATTGGGATGCGGGGTGCGGCAGGGGGGGTTGACGTCCCCTCGCCTTTTCAATCTGTACATTAATAAACTGATAGGTGGACTCAGCGGTACTGGCATAGGCAGTTCTTTTGATGGAACAATAGTTAATAACATTAGCTATGCCGATGACATGGTGCTGCTGTGCCCATCTGTCAGCGCATTGAGAAAGTTGCTGAGCATTTGTGAGGAGTATGCAAAAACCAATGGCCTTAGGTACAATGTGAACAAAAGCGAGTTGTTAATTTTTAGGTCTGGCTGTAAATATCCTAGTGAAGTGCCGCCAGTAAAGCTATGCGGTGTGCCACTACGCAGAGTCTCGCATTTCAAGTACCTAGGGCACTGGGTGACGGAGAGTCTGTCTGATGATATGGACATGGACAGGAAGCGCAGGGCGTTGGCTGTAAGGTGCAATATGTTGGCCCGCAGGTTTGTACGCTGTTCTACAAATGTGAAGCTCACGCTTTTTAAAGCATTTTGCCAATCATTTTACATGTGCAGCTTGTGGGTCAAGTATACACAGAAAGCGTATCGCGCCCTGTGCGTCCAGTATAATGACGCACTCAGAATGCTGTTGGGGTTGCCGCGCTACTGCAGCGCTTCAGGAATGTTTGCTGAGGCGCGTGTGGACGGTTTTAGCTCCATTTTGCGGAAGCGGGTGGCATCCCTGATGCGCAGGGTGCGGGGCAGCGCCAATGGCATTTTTCGAACAGTGGCCGAGAGGAACGATGGGCCCATATTGTATAGGTGGATAAGGGTACATTGTACATTCTAGATAACTCTTATTAACATAGATGGTAAGGATTTTGTTACTAAAACTTTATGGATATCTTGTCTGAAATAAAGATTTTGATTTGATTTGATTTGATATACAATAGTATAAGTGTTAATCAGAAAGCAACATTACGTACGTAGTAGTACAGGGTCAATGTCAAGGTCAGTCTTGACGCTTGAAATTCAAATCTATCTATTTATACACGTAACAAGAATAGATCAAAGCAACAACAAAATTCGATTCTAGACAGACTACGTTAAAGAATAAAAACACACTACACAGATTTTTGAAGTGAGTGTAGGTGTTGCCGATACAGTGCTTTGAATTTGGGTTTGGATGTCTCGTTGCGTAGGTGGTGGAATATTATTCCAGCACTTTGAGGCCGAGTATTTGAAACTACCTTGAAAAGCTGTGGTTCTATATTGTGGTACTGTAATGGGGGGTAACTCAGATTGCGTAGCGAGAGGTACTTCTAATAATATAAACCGGGATCATCTCAAGAACTTTGGTTTATTTCACGTTTTTACATATCTTCACTTTCAGGTTACAAATCAATAATGTCAAGATGCTCCATTCTTTTCTCTTAGTTCATTTTCAAAGCATTCTAATTATGAATCTATTCACTCAGCCAGTGATTCTACTCATAGAGTAGAGCCTAGACTACATCCCTCTTCCTCACAGCTGAAGGGGTGAATATCCCTAGCTGGTGGTCTACCTATGATAGGCAACTTACATCAGTGATCAGCCTTTACTAGCCATACACTGCTCGGAAGCTATTACCTTGCCAACAAGTAACCACCGAGGAGGCTATGGCTTTAGTCTGCCAAAAACCTATCTAAAAAGACAGACCATGACCACATCCTAATCAAATAAATAAAAAAAAATATAATTACTCGCTATCCTAGCTAATTAGGGAACCTGTCTAAACCCTAACACTTTATTTCAGCGACCCTAAACTGGCTGAATGGTCCTAATAAAAAAAACTCTAAACATCACTACAAGTTCCTAACTGTCTAAGCCTAAGCTATCTCCAACGTGCATGCTGCCACAACGATGACACAGGCTTGAACATCCATCGGACGATCACTGGGTTACATCACTATTGATCTCCCAGCTGCCTTAGTCCTCATCCTGCAGCTATCACGTTCCATCAGCTTTTCTCACTTTCTCTAAACAAACAAGAACCAACACACATATAACCCTAACAACATATCCTAACATACATATGGGATGGGGGTATTCCATATGAAAGACGCCTAATTAATTAAATAAATATATTTTCCCCGAATGCAGACAGTCCTTGTTCAACTGGGAGGGTGAGCACGAACTATGCGCATATACAGGACAATATGTCTATCAAATTTAAAAAATATAAAAAAGAAGAAATAAGTTTTATCTGTTTGATAGAGTATCTTCTCCTCCCGTCCTTCCAAGTCTGCATTGCTGGAAAATCATCAATCATTGCTGGATAATCTCATTGTGATTCCACATGAAAAAATAAATAAAAAAGATTAATTAACCTAATAGAAACCAAGAAAACATTAAATTATCTTCTATAAAACTTTTTCATTCTATTAACATGGACTAGATCCTGCCTACCCGATCTATTCCTATTTACACCTACTTTGTCCATTCATTCATTCATTCATTTGTACTCCATTCTTTTCTCTTAGTTCATTTTCAAAGCATTCTAATTATGAATCTATTCACTCAGCCAGTGATTCTACTCATAGAGTAGAGCCTAGACTACAGTACCATAAGGACACATGATCGGACAGATCGCTCTCTGTAGCGTAGATTAACACTAGATGACCACGTGTCAAAGTATCAAATTTGATGTGATTTTTTATTGTGCCATACACACAATTTTAATGAAACCGACAGTTTCATCTATAAAAAGTCTGTGATATAATACAGAAAAAATACAGCCTTCAAAAAAGGGTCGGAGATGGGTGCTTTAGACCTGATGGTATCCCTACCTTACCGAATAGTGAATAAAACTAAATATGAATGTTGTAACCTTTTTTGACCCGTTTGCCACGTTCGTCTAGTTTACTAATGGAGTGATGGATACACACTGTCCAACAGAGCGTTCGTTTTCTTTTGTTTAATTGCGCATGCGCATGTCACTTGTCGTCAACTACTTGAATGGTCTAATGGTGGCACTTCACATGGCTACTTGTGTTCGCTATTGGGTATTTGATATATTTAACTTACAGACACTAACTTACAGACACTGACAAATATGGCCATCTAAACGTGGAGCCAAATTAGGAGTTAAAGTAATTAATAATGATCGTAGTGGAGACGTTTACATGCATATTTGCCAACGTGGCTCCTTTGACGTGTGTCGAGAAACGGTAACGCAAGTTTGATGTTTGCTGTATTTGTGGAATACAAGGTAAATACTTTGTCACTTATGCTCCAAATAGCCATTTGAAGTATCACCATAAATAAGAAAGCATCGAAGTGACGCGTCTGCTTTTCTTTTCACTGAACGAAATCTGAATTTTATTATTAGTGATGGATTAGCTGGGAGAAGACTTTCTTCTATACCTTCCCATTTTAAACTTAAATTTTTGAATATATTTTAGTTTATAGTACTATAATTTAGGAAATTAAACTATTTTTCCGGATTTAAGTCGCGTGTATTTGTTTTTTCAAACAAACCGACGTTTCGGGCCCTTTACGGGTCCCATGGTCACGGTTGACTGAGGTGGTACAGTCTTCAACCAGTTATGTCTAATATTGATGCAAACCACCCTATTTTTTCACTATAGTTACAATAGTTATTAATTAAATACCTTATACTTAATTTTACAAAGAAAACATTCCAATTTACGCTACATTAAGTTTTACAAATTATTTTATTGAATGAATTTTTATTAAGTTAAATTTATTATTAATTATTAATAGAAATTAGAATAAACTAAAACATATTAATTAGCACAGCAGTCTTATGTCTGTTTGGGATTTTTCATTAGAGGAAATAATACTATACTATACTACTAGTACTATAATTTGCTTTAACTTTGAAAGAGGATAATGTGGAAAACAAAAGACCGAAAAGTATAATGTCTCAACACGTGCAAATATGATCACAAATGCACGAGTATAAAGTAGAAAATACAGTGGTACTATTTTCATGTCGCAAAGCATTATTGGACCATTTTGTAATACATTGTAGGGTGGTTCGATTCATAACTGAGAATCTTACAGCATACAAAAGCAGTGTAACGAAATTAGTACAGATTTCCATTACCTCAAAGTATTAGTACAAGAAATAATGGGCTCACGAAGTGATGAAAGTTTCTGTCACGTATTCAACAGGTTCATTCCATTATGCGAACACGTTGTCTTTATTACGTATCGCTAAGGCACAAATTGTCATTGTTGTAATACGATATGGGCAAAGGAACTGCACTGTCATGACTTTAGAGTCATCGCGAACTCATTACTTAATGACATTAGGTGTTTTCCTGTATCTGCATTGCTCCAGCTGATGCATTGCAGCATTGCTGATGTACTCCAGATATTTTCAAAATAAATGTATTTTATTTAGATAAACTCACTCCGTTGTCGTCTTAGACCTAACTTAAACGTCTAGATTAGAAAAAAAGGCAAATTCGAGTATTTTTTTCAGAATAACCATGGACGATTCTCACCTGAAAGAAGCCTTGAAAACAAAATTTGAAAACCACAATTCAACAGAATTAGTTTAAGAGACTTAAGTTCTTGCTTGAGAGGATCCATGTTTAAAAACCTTCCGCTAGAAAGCAAAATTTTCCAGTAAACTCCTTCGTGAAAAATTCATATCGCCATTCCCATCAAGTTTCGTATCAGACCTATGACGTCTCCCCAATGTCTTGGTGCTCATTTTAATTTCGTCACAGACTTTACCTACCGTCCTTCAAAAGGAAAATGTGGAATTTTTATGAATATCTCTGACGTTCTTCGTTAAAACTTTTTATTTTGTACGCGATGTCTATTAGAAAATGTACATGGGATTTCAAAGAATATTATTTGAAATATTTCAAAAATATAAACATCTCTCTGTAATGTTTGGTTTAGTCTGGCGGGATCTTTACTGTTTTTACAAACAAGTTACAAATTAGACCCTGTGCTGTAGGGAATGACGTGATGTATGTGTTTTTATAAATGTGTATTCGGTTTAGATCTTCTACATTTTGAGTCGTATCTCGTCTCAATGTGATACTTGTCGATATTCCTCAAATAGCTTTGATTGATTCCGCATAATAGTGAAAGTGGTAAATCAATTACTTTGAAAAAAAATTATAGTAACATTGAGGATATCTGTATAACACGATTGAAAACGCGATTCATTCAAAATTTTACACGACAGATTTTACCGCTGTATTCAATAAGTACTTTACATATATCAATGATTTCTTCTTGTGTCAACTGAACTACACACATCAAA
>NW_020653993.1:4243240-4255791 GCF_003589595.1 Hyposmocoma kahamanoa
TACACACATCAAAAGTGTCTAGGGATCAAGTGAATATTTTTGAAATAAAAATTATTTAAGCAATATTTACCAAATCCAGTCTTCCAGGACGACTTCTTACTTTAATGCTTATGTTTTATTTAACCGCTTACCCCTATATTTAATTAAAATAAACTAAAATTGATGTTTTTGCAAATTGTGGGAAAAAACTCAAATTAACGGCGTCAATTAAATGACAAAAAAATGGCGAAAATGATGATTTTGCTCATTTTTATTGTAAAGATAAGAAAATTAATAATCTGTATTTCCACCATTAACACGAATCACACAATTACAGCGATTTGGCATGCTTAAGATGAGTTCATCCAAATCACTTTGAGGAATGGCCGCCCATGTGTTTTGTAACAAGTCAAAATATTGTTGTAGAGTATGTACGGTATGCATACTCGGCACAGCTCTTCTTTGAAGCATATCCCATGCGTGCTCAATTGGATTGAGGTCTGGCGATTGAGCAGGCCACGGCAGAACGTTGATACGAGCTTCGGTAAGAATGCGTGTTACGACTCTAGCCGTGTGTGGACGTGCGTTGTCATGCATTAGTTGAAATGAATCACCCAACTGGCCTCGCAAAGGGATGATAACATCTGAAACAATCCTCTCTGCGTAAACTTGAGCATTGAGGTTACCCCTGATCCAAATGAGATCGGTTCTTCCGCCAATCCAAATACCGGCCCATATCATTATTGTTCCCCCACCATATGGATGAACTTCCTGACAATATCTCAAACGTTCATGACGTCCAGATGTTCTCCAAACTCGAGTACGTCTTGTATCCGGTCTCATACCGAAGCGGGATTCATCCGAAAAGCACACATAGCGCCAGTCTTCTTCCTCCCAGTTTCTGTGTTCGCGAGCCCATCGTAAACGGGTCCTGCGATTGCAGGGTGCAATAGGTGGAACTCTGAGCGGCCTTCGGGATCGCAGACCCACTTCACGTAAACGATTTCGTATTGTTTGATCGCTTATTAGCAAGCCTGAGGAGCTGTGGAGCCTCGTAACCAACATCATGGCGGTCATGGTACGATTCCGTCGAGCAGTATTTTGGATATACCGGTCCTGTCTGCGAGTCGTGATGCGAGATCGTCCTCCATGTCGCTCGGCCACGCTGCCCGTCATGCGATAGCGCGTCCAGAGGCGACTTATGACGCTCTGTGTAGTGTTAAGAGTGAAAGCCACAGCACGTTGCCTGGAACCAGCTTCCAACATTCCGACGGCTCGCATCATCACTTCTCGGGTTAAATGATGTCGTCTCTCCATAATAATGTAAATTGTTTCGGTTCCGATGCAGATATTGTAATGATTTTGTCAAAACGCTGTAACTCATTTTTACACAAAACCACATTGACAATCGATTTTCTTCTTATTATCGAATTTTAAACAATATTCCTTATTTAAATGTTAAAACTCACTATAAAGTATCAATAGCGATACAAAAAAGTTAATATAATTAACCCTAATTGCAGCAATACTCTTAATCGTACTTGATCCCTAGACACTTTAGATGTGTGTATATAGAACACGTATAGTAAGAGAAAAATTTGAATACGGTCTGAGGTATCCTCTCTTAAAATGTATTCGTAATCACAAAATGCGCTTTAACGCTTTAAACACGAAAACTGAAAACATCTTTCTCGAAACAGAATTTAAGTGAAGACTATTACAGCCTTTGGAGTCGAAACCCTCGGCCCGTCGGGTCCCGGGGCTCTTCATCTGTACGAAATTTTATTCAAAAAATTAATAGAGTGTCTGGGTAACCCAAGGGCCGGCAGCTGCCTTGCCCAACGCGTTAGCATACAAATGGGGGGCGCTACCAGCATCTTGGACACCTTGCCGCGGAGACCCAATGTTATTCACATAATTTAATCCTGCTGGTGGTGCTGCTAGTGGTGCTGGCGCAGAATGTTAAGGGTACCGTGGACAGCCCGCCGCATCCATGTATGTACTTGAGGAACTCAAGATAAAGAATGCACAGTGTCTGACTTCAACTTGCTTGCT
Organism: Hyposmocoma kahamanoa; assembly: GCF_003589595.1. Taxonomy (NCBI): domain Eukaryota; kingdom Metazoa; phylum Arthropoda; class Insecta; order Lepidoptera; family Cosmopterigidae; genus Hyposmocoma; species Hyposmocoma kahamanoa. The sequence continues at coordinate 4,245,275 of NW_020653993.1, forward strand.
GCGTGTGATACGTTATTTTGGTCACATGACACGCAGAGATGCTGATTACCTGGAACGTTTGATGGTGAGAGGGCAAGTGGACGGAAAACGACTTAGGGGCAGGAGTCCCTAAAGGTGGTCGGATCAGATCTCCGAGCAACTGGAGATACCTCTCAGCGCTGCACTACATCGTGCGACTGAGCTCAACTGGTAGAGGCAAAGGTATGGCAAGGAGGTTTTAGTACTTAAGCTTTTATTGTACCTTACCTGTATATTATGAAACTTATGAAACCTATAGACGGGAATTATAAATTTGAAATCTTTGTCTGTGTATTTGTCTGTCAATTTCTTCCTGTGGCATCGTAGCACCCAAACGGATATAATGGGCCCCGTCTGTTTATTTTAAATCGTCTCAGTTGTGTGCGATAGAGTGTCAATGGCAGGGTTTTGTTCCTATGGTTTCCTTATCGATTGTTTAACCAGAAATAGAGACGAAATAAGGGCCATATATTCCTGGTAACACATTAGCGATACATCTCTTATAAATATCAACTCCCGTTTGCACTGAAATATAGACACGCCAACCATTGACTTACAAATAAATGGACGACGGGTCTACTACTCAAACCACGAAAAAAATGTCCCAAGTCAACCTATTCGAAATTTAAATTGTAATGTCATCGCAGTATCGCGCTGTCAGTCGAACAAATGAAGACTAAAGCGGAGTTTGGCGTTCTGTATACGATTTTAGCGCCTTACAAGTGCGAACACTTTTTAGCGCGGACCCGATGTCCATATAATTGTAAGTCAATGACGCCAACTACTGACCTGTGTGTACGTCTCCGTATATTCCAAAAAATATTCTGTATTTATTGTTATCAAGACAATATCTCTAACAATGCCGTACTGTTCTATTCGGTGGTGTGGGAAAAACAGCAAAACATCTAACTACAAAACAAACGGAAACTTGCAATTTTCGTCAATTATAGCAAAGCTCAAGTTAACTGGTCGATGTGAAGTGAAATAGTTGACGACACCCGTCAATTGTTTCGAACTCGGGCTAGCCAATCGGAGCGCAGTTGTCACAGTAATGATAAGGCAGAATAGTTTTCAAAGAAATTAAATGACATTTCATCTCTATTTCTGGTTATATACTCAATGGGTTTCCTGCTAAAAGTTAAGAGTACTGAGTTGTTAGTGGGCCAGCCATTACTATTCAATTGCCATTGCGATTCGGAATTCCGCTTTTCGACGGCGAGTCGATGACGTAGCCTACTATTTATTTGACATAAAATTGTATAATCTCAGTAGGTGGAATTACATCTACTTGCCAAGTTTATTTGAAATCGGCAACCGGAAGGTGCGCGACACCGGATTCGTCTCCTAGTTTTTAGTAGTACTGCCACCTTACCTATTTCTGCCGCCAAGCATTACTACGTTCCGGTTTTGAAGGGTGCTGGTGAAATTACAGGCACATGGGACTTTTCAAATTACTTCTCAGGGTGATAGGTGCAAAGGCAGTGCACCTCAGATCTTTGCGATTTAAAGCTCTGAATGACAATGCAGCTGTTATGGACAGGCGCGTCGCTTACCATCAGACACACCTGTTCGTCCTATCACTTATAATAATAAAAAAAAGTTTACCATCCTTAGAAGTGGAATATTTTGTTTAAATTTAAATGAGACCAATACTGAGTTATATTTTTTTCAACAAAAAAGAATCAACAAAATCTGTTCACAAATGCAGGAGTAATTGCGTAATGTTCACACATACAAAAAATACATTTAATTCGAAGACTAAAGTGATGATTAAACGCGATACAAATTAAGTTCAACAATCTAATTGGTTTGCGTCCTGCCCATACTTACGGTGCCGAGACATGACCACTCACAAAGGAATCCATGCACAAAATCAGAGTAGCATAAAGGGCTCCGTTGAGCGCACCATGCTCGGCATTTCTCTCATCGACTGCATACCCATCGTGGAGATACGACAGCGAACAAGAGCCGTAGATGTCGGTATGCGGATTGCGAGCCTAAAATGGAGATGGGCAGGACACGTTGCTAACCACGTTACGACCGATGGACCAAGGCGGTTACTGAGTGGTACCCAGTAGGAGCGAGACGTCCTCAAGCCAGACCACCTGCTAGATGGTCCGACGATATCGTCCGGGTGGCTGAAAGATTTTGTATGAGATTCGCACAGGACCAATTGAGCTGGCAAAAGAGGAGGCCTATACCCAGCAGTGGTGTTAACGGTCTGAGATGATGATAATAATGATCTAATTGGTTTAATTTTTTATTGAAATGATTATTTATTTTTATGTGAAATTACTCCACTAGTTTGTTGTAATTATTAATACAAAGATCGAACACTCAGAAAAAAAAAATTAATTGTTTTTTTAATATCTTATTTTAATTTCAGTGTTATTGTTAAGAAAAATCAGCGTAAACTGACATTTATTTAGGTGACAATATAACAGTAGGTGCTAATATCTCGAAGGAGGACAATGTAGCCACTTACCTATTTCTGCCGCCAATCAGTAATATGAATAATGTTCACATTACTGTACAGCTGATACGCAGTAATCTGCGTATTATGTTACTGCGTATACTACTTACGTTACCGGGTGACGAACAAGTCGTGAGACTGGTGGTAAGCAACACGTCTATGCCTGTCCATAGGTGCACTGCCATTGCACCCGTCACCATGCGACATAAGTTGACAAGTCCCATGCACCTGTAATTTCACCAAAATTTTCACTTGTCAACTTATGTGTCAGGGTCACGGGGTCAGAGCCCCTCAGATCTTTGTGAATTTTCTGAGTAGCATTGCATACGGAAGAAAAGACAATGAAACCGATGTCGCCAAAACGCACAAACAAAACAGTAAATACCATGAAATCTTGATAATGATTGGTCTTTGATTTAAAAAGATGTAACAAATTTTGGATTGTTAATACAATTTAAGCTTTATCCAGTCGCTTTACTCTCGAAAGTTTATTGAAAGTTACGACGTTTTGATTTTATATTGAAATTTTATTCAACATGCTGACATCTTGTGGCCGGTAGCTGGACTACAACGATAGATTAACGCCTGAGCGAATAGACGATCAGCGAATTGAGAATTTATTAAAATAATATTTTCCGATCATGTAAAATATAACCGCGGGTAAGATTTTTGGCGCGGGTATCATTTTTGCACTCCAAAACAGCACAATAAGGCATTATTCTACCATTTTGGAGAATTGACGCGAAATAATGACACAACCATACCTTACAAAAGGAAAATGGCGAACTGAGCTCTAGTAGGACTTTCGAGACATTAAGTTGGCACGCGTCAGACGGTAACTAACCACTTCTACTGTATTTATTGTTCTGTGGCTATTGTTAAGATTCGTTCGTTCCGTCACTTGGTGTCATGAAAAAAAAACCGCTGTAAATTGTAAAAACAACGTTAAAACTGTATTCCAATAGATCAGAGATGACAAAAACATGGGACCAAAAATCCACATACGCCTTTTACTAGACTTAGAACAAAATATATTACAATGCAAGGAAATATCATTGTTATTCAAGCGAAACTCACACGTGGGCGCGGTGCCCTCGCATCAGAAACGTGATTCGGGTGCTAAATAATAATTATTTACCTCCTCTGTGAGGTTTGGTGTGCGTCCGTAGAGGTGTTTTCTCGTTTCAGACACTTTATACATTTTATTTTGTTACCACTATTCTTCTTCTTCTCATTTAAAAGCTAGGCTCTTGTCGGTGGAGTAATCTCTAATCATCTTTGTTTAGCGCTTTAGCCTTGATTCCCTTATAAGACATGACATTAACTTTTTCCTTTATCTGATCTAAATAACTTCGTCTCGATCTTCCTCTGCCTTTCTTTCCTTCGATCTTCCCTTCTATTAAGTTTCTAAGAAAACTGTCGTGACACATCAGATGACCAAACATTTTCCCCCTTCGGTTCTCTATTGTCTTTAACAATCTACTCCTTTCATTCACTATTCTTAACACCTCCTCATTGGTCTTTCTTTCCGTCCAACTGCTTCCCTCTAATACTATTCATACATTACTATTGCCGTGGTAGCATAATGGTTTGACCTACTGCCTCTCAAGCAGAGGGCCGTGGGTTCGAATCCGGGCTCGCACCTCTGAGTTTCTCAGAATTTATGTGCGAAATTTAATTTGAAGTTTATCATGAGCTTTTCGATGAAGCAAACATCGTGATGAAATCTGCACGTTGAAGAAAGTTCATAACCCTTGGACAACGTGTGAAGTCCCCTACCTGCATTAGGCCAGTGTGGTGGAGACTCGTGCCCAGCAGTGGGACGTATAAATGGGTTAATGATGATACATTACTATTGATATACTCCAGACTTTGAATAAATAACAACCCACTTCTCAAGAATAGTATTAGTAGCTGTACCTAAAATGGTTAAAATAGTTTAATAGCTCAACCTTAATTAGTAGCAGTAGAACTCCTTGTGAAAGAATTCGTCCAGGGAAATATTGTCACCTTAACTATTCTTGCCACCAAGCAGTAATGTGAGCATTACTGCGTTCCAGTTTAGAAGGGTAAGAGTGCTGGTGAAATTACAGGCACATGGGACCTGTCAACTTATGTTTCAGGGTGACGGGCGCAGTGGCAGTGCCCCTAAGATCTTTACGATTTACAGCTCTGAGTGGCACTGACCACCAGGCGCACGACTAGTTCGTCCTTTCATTTGGTATTATACAAAAAAGTTCATTTTCATATTTATTCTTTTCATAGCACATTAAAAATTCCAATATAAATATTATACCAGTAATGTAGTATTTGAAAGCCTATAAATAGAACATTTCCTCGAATACCCTGGGGCATCGTGCCCAGAAGACTGGCAATATTTCCCGTTTGAAAAAACTTATTATTTGGCGGAAATAACTGCTAGCCTTGCGGACACCGAAGGCTTTGACGAGGTGATTCGACAGCTCGTTCGCTAGCAGCATCGCCTGTGGTCCCCAGGGTCCCAGGGTTTCAACCGCAAAAGGTGCAAAGCATTTGCGTTGTCACTTCCTGATCTTCATGATCGTCTTTTCTGTATGATACCAAGTGAAGAGACGAACAAGTCGCACCCCTGGCGGCGAGCGACTCGTGTGTTTATAACAGAGGCACATAAAGCTTTAAATCTCAAAGATCTGAGGGGAACCACTGCGCCCGTCACCCTGAAGCATAGGTTGATAGGTACCATGTGCCTGTAATTTAAAACCGGAACGCTGCATGAATATTAGCACACATTACTGCTTGGTGACAAAAATAAGTAGGTAAGGTGGCAGTATTTCACTGAAAGAACTCTTTTACATAAAGTTCTACTGTTTCTAAACTTTATTCTTTAGTAAACGCCAATTGACGCTAGCCTTGAAAAGCGCCAAGTGTGAAAGTTGTAAACTGTAAACAATGATAAATGGTTACACTCATTATAGTTTAGAATCTAGCCAATATTTACGGTAACTTCTCAAAAGTGATAGCGTTTTATGTCATCCATTTTATCTGTAACATGACGTTAAATAAAATTAGTGTTACCACTTGGAAACTGTCAAACTATGAGTTACAAATGGTTGTAAGTCGGTAAACAAAACTTAAATTCCGAAATATTCTATTCTTCCGAAATAGTATGAATCCTACGCAACCTTTGCAGGGAAGTTGGTACGTGTTGTTCCTATTTGGAATGTTTCTGCGTTTTTTTTTAACAAATGAATGTTTTTGCGAGGTGTAAGGGTCTGGAGTTTGTTCCACACAATATTATGAATATTTAATGAGATAGAGTGAATAGGGTGTGGTGTGGCTATGAACAATATACAGGGAAGGTGTCCCCTCTCTCATATGAATTTGACGCCAAAACCAGAAGTTATTAACTGTCATGACTGTGTGTTCTTCGCAGTTAATTAAGGAGACTGAGACAAAGGAGGAAAGACATGCGTGGAGTGATACCATCAAAATTAACTACAATAAAACATAATCTCAAGTAACCACAGTTTTGTTTACTTTTTAAATAAATAAAATGAAAAAAAAATAAAAGTTACTTATTGCAGACAATTTTCAAACCATTTTGTTAGTATACTTACAAATTTATCGTATTTCTATTGTTAATACAAAAATTAAAGATCATAGTACAATAAATAAACTAAAATGAATTAACTTGAGGGTCAGTACTACACGATACTTGCTTTTTTTTAATATCAAGTGACGGTACGAACAGGTCATGCGCCTGATGGTAAGCTACACTCCTGCTTAAAGATCTGAAGGGCACTGCCACTGCGTCCGTCACCCTGATACATAAGTTGACAAGTCTCATGTGCCTGTAATTTCACCCTTACCTTTCAAAACTGGAACACAATAATACTGACATTACTGCTTGGCGGCAGAAATAGCTAAGGTGGCAGTAGTTCCATGGACGAACTCTTTCAAAAGATCTAAGATCACCGAGCTACTAAGGCGTGAAATATGGTGACCCTAGCAAGCAGATCAGAGCCCAACGTATCACTTTGAGCTCTCTGCCTTGCACTCTGCGCAGGCACCTTTTTTCACATTAGTGCGTAAAAATCCTCTATAGTAGCGTCAGGAAATAATCCCAATATTTTTGTTCATATAAAAATATTTTAGTAACTGTTTTTTAAATTATTCATTCAAAATACACAGAATATTTAATCTATACTCACCCAATAAGACTCCTTTCAAAATCCTTTTAAAGTAGAACGTATCGCTTTTGTTACATTTTATACAACCCAACTAATACTTTTGCAATATTTGTTTGCATTTCCTAACATTCATTAACATATCTACGTGTAGCTATACAGGTATTAGAATGTCAGGCAGTATGTACTTCGCTATACTCATGCCGTATGCGTTAGTACTTCTAGGGAGTAGTTCAGGGACTGCCTCCACACCTAATTCTGCCGCCAAGCAATAATGTGAGCATTACTGCGCTCCGATTGTGCATAATGTTATGGACAGGCGAGTTGCTTACCACCAGCCGCACGACTTGTTTGTCTTGTCACTTGATATCATAAAAAACGAATACTTTCTTAATATCGCAAATTGTACACGCAGTGATTAATGCTTTCTATGAGTAAAACTGTACCCGGGATCAAAAACAGACCAATCTAATGTCAAAATATTCTCACCTAAATATGTTATTTTTCTTTTCTTTTCTACTATGAGGTTTGAAATTAACTCAGCATATTTGTTTTAACGCAGAGAGCATGTTATGTTTTCAAAGAGAATTACAAATTTCGAAAATTAGATTTCTTTCAAAGCATTCATTTGTATGTGTTTTAAGTTACGCTGTTAACACCACTGTATGAACTCATACAAGCCCAATATGAAACAAAAGTCAGAGTGGAAGCGATCGCGTAGTAATGAAAACAAGTACTCGCAAAATTGCTTCGAGTGATAGTGCAAGTTTCAAAATTGATAGCGAGTGTTCGCTGTTGTTACTGGGCAATCTTTTCTTTTGGATGCCATTTTGATTAGTTTGTTACCGACGACTTATGGTTCATACAATAAACGCCTTTTCAATTTAGGTATCACAGATAGCCCATTACCGCATGTCAGACGAATTGTGGGCGAAGGCCACCACAGAGTGGATCCCCAAAGATAGAAAATGATCCTGCGGCAAGCCAAAGCGTCAGTGACGCAAAATATGTGTGGAGAGATCGGAGGGAGGCATTTGCCTAGCAGTGGAAAAGTATAGGCTTTTAAGAGTTCGTCCAGGATTTTGAAAGGAGTTAAGACTCCTACGATTAAGACTCCTAAGACTCCTAAGACTATTGGAAACAATTGACGACACCCGTCAATTGTTTCCAATTCGGGCTGGCCAATCGGAGCGCAGTTGTCACAGTAATGATTTGGATGAATAGTTTTCAAGCAATGTAATAACATTTCGTCTCTATTTCTTAGGTTATATAATCGATGCTAACCCGTTACACCAAGTACCGACGACTACTGTTGAATTGGAGTAGAATTCTTTACTTGCAGGGTGTACGAAAAGAAGTATAATTTTTGTCCTGTACATCTGGCGCAGCCCGGGCAACAATCGGCGAGGTCCGTACGCAAATTGGCAATTCATTTTACCACGATGGCAAACATTGTAGTGAGTGCTATCGATACGTCATAAATGGCTGAACATTCCCTATTCATTATAGTTTTGGCTCTTTCAAGGCGAGAGTGAATAGACATAATTTAGGTCCACTACCTCACTTTCCATCAGGTGAGATAGAGATTAAATGCGCACATGTTATTAAAAAAATTGTAAACTTCGAGTTCGCATCAATTTTAAATTGTATGAGACATAAATAACAAAATATAATTCTAACTTTTTTTATTAAAAATAAAAACCGACTTCAAAAGTTTGCATATCGGCTTTTTTATTGGGATTACATCTATTGAAATCAGTTAACGGAAAGTGTGCAAAACCGGATTCATGTCTTAGTTTGCCACCCTTTGAGGTGGAATATTTCCTTCAAATTTAAACGCGAGCAAAACTGAGGTACCCTCTTTCCAACAAATAAAGAATCATCAAAATAGGTTCACAAATGCCGGAGATGTAATCATGCAACTTACAAAAAAATGCGGTTGAATTGACAACCTCCTCCTTTTTTGAAGTCAGTTAAAAACAACCCTTATTAGAGAAATAATAGCTTCCGTTGTAGTTTTGCAAAAACTTTTTTATTCCAAATTGATTCGTTATGTTGCTCAAAACACTTTTATGCTACTGACGTACTCAGCGCCTCGAAATACTTTGCTGAATGATGACTTACATTGTGGACAATATCGTTCAAATTCACAAATTTGTTATACAATTTACCAAAAATATATTTTTTCGGAAGTGTAAGTCAATGTCTTGATGAAGACTTGCATTAGACTTGTTATATGACCTTACTATAAATTGGAGGTTTCTTTACTTGGTGGTTCTTAAAATGTATTTGTTTAATATCTACAAATAAAGTAAACGTAAACATGCGTTTGTTTCTCTTTAGGATTACAATATGATTATCTTTCAAAGCACATTATTGAATGTATTTAATTTAAAATAATTGTATTTTTATTACCACTTTGAATTTGGAATATCAGACATTCATTTTTTTCCGCTAGATGGCATTGACCTATTATGAGTTAATTTCTAAATCGCCGTGTTATAATTTTCCCTTCGAACTACATATAGCATGATAAATTTAAGTACATGGATTATATAATATGATACGCTTCCACATTTATATGGTAAACGGCAATTGAGCGGAATTACCCGCCTGCAGACTTATTCATATTTATAGACTTAGTCTTCTTATCATATCTTATTATAAGTAGCGGCAGAGCTTCTCGTGAAAAAGTTCGTCCAGGGTAGTACTTCCACCTTACTTATTTCTGCCACCAAGTAGTAATGTAAGCGTTATTGCGTTTCGGTTTTGAAGTTTAAGATTGCTGGTGAAATTATAGGCACGGCTTTTCAAATTATGTCTCAGGGTGACAGGCGCAGCGGCCCGACCACTCAGATCTTTGTGTTTTAAAGCTCTGAGCGGCCGTTATGGACAGGGTGTTGCTTACCACCATTTGCACTTGTTCGTCTCGTCATGTGGTCTCATAAAAAATATCAAGGCGAGAGTAAATCGGTATTATTTAGTTGTGCATGCTCCATTGTCGACCTTATCGTCACTTTTCACCAGGTGAGAATTTTAATAAATTTTTTAATTTAATCGAATTATTTTCACCGCGAACGTTCTGTAATTTAAAATTCAAGATAGGTTTTTCAGCATTACATTACAAACTACCTACTTCAACGACGAGCATTCGTCTGTAATGTAAAGGAACTCGCGGGCATTCGAAGGTAGTCAAAGGCACTCAAAGGTACTCCAAGCCACTCAAAAGCAAGCACTCGCGGACTCTCGCGGGCTTCCGCGGCTATTCGCGGGCTCTCGTGAACACCCGCGGGCTATCGCGGGCTCTTGCGGGCTACATGACAGGCGTAAGCTACCGGTAAACTCCTTTAAATGCATTTATAAATACTATGCATGTTGATCTGTCCAATATTTAAAGTTTTCTTAACTTTGCGTTTGAACTCATACTGAAGACATGAACCAATATACCAAAAATATTTTTTCGGTTCATTGATTCATTGAAGAGTAGAGAACTTGATATCATACTGAAGACGGCAAAATCCAAAAACCCACACTAGTATGAAGATTTAAAAAGTGAGTAATGAATATAATACGGGCGTAAACACGATCTTGAGCGAAGCCTTTCATTTCGTGCCGCAGTAATTTAGTTTTTTACTGATATCTGACCCAATCTTAACTAGTGGTAATGTTTGGCAAGTATGGAAGAGGTTTTAGAAATCTTGATATAATAATTATACCTAACTATTTCATTGTTATACATTTGATATATTTTGTTATTTTTAGGTAAATATTATAGTTTAAATTTATTTTATTGTTTCGAGTTCTTAGGTTTTCGCGATTGTTACACATAGGAAACGAAACTATTTTTCCGGATTTAAATC
>NW_020653993.1:4256191-4309254 GCF_003589595.1 Hyposmocoma kahamanoa
AGTGACGTGTACATAAATCGATGATGATGACAAGTAAACTATCTTAAACGAAAGATTGGAATCCATATAAGTTAATTACTACTATCTGTGTCATTAGATCTCCAGGCTTCCACCTCTTACTGTTCTGACGTAGAGATATGTTGAGGACGTACAATACATGTCACCGATTGCATAAATTATTTACATGGGAAAAAGAAAAAGAGATTTGAGTAAAGTTTTAAAAGCCAACACTACTAATGAGATCGATAGAAGGATCGTCAAATTTGTTTTTTTTTTTTTTAAAACATTAAAATTAGAATCATACATTTTAAGTTACACGACCAAGTTCGATATCTTTCTACGTACGTTTTGATTATAGTGACCCTACCTGCCTACTCTGAGGGCGTACGAGAAGAGCACTATAACCTGTGCGTACACAGGAACCTTATAAGTTCATGTTCTGACCCCAGATCAGCCAGTGTACAGGGTTGTCACAGACCTCTGTCACTTGACTTCATCCGGTTCTACGAGAGGCTAGTGCCTCGGGTGAGCCGCTCCCTATTTTCCAGATAGGTACCGGAGCTTTAGATACGCTCACTTCCCGTTGCACATTGCACAACTAGCGCTTGCCACTGCTAAGCCGTCGACTCTGATTCCACTACCAAATCTCCTCATTGGTGGCGGATCTGTAAGGCACGCCCATTTCCCGACGCCGAAAAACGCCGTCTCTCCAGTTCTCAATAACATAAGCGGCTGAAGGGACTGGAGGATATCTAGCTTATCCTCTACTAGCTCTCCGATCTAGAGCCGGAGATGCCAGTCGCAGTGTCCTGCGACAATGTCCGGACATAGCTTCCACCTTAAAGGGCAACTTACGTACCCCGCGCGTCTCCTCGCAACAGGCTCTCAACAAGATTGCTACTAAGACACGCTAGCTGCTTACAAGACAGACGTCTCTCCGGAAAACCCTATCTCTCGGGTCGGTAGATAGGAACAAGTTACACGACCAGTTTACTAATTAAAAGCCTACATAGGTAAATTAATATAAGCTTTGAAATTAGTGAAAATACAATAATAATAAATATATTCATGTGACCAGAGGGAGTTTCCCACGTTACGTGGTCAGACTGAAACGAGCAGTGCAAGACCGATCGTTGTAGTGATCTTTGGGGACGGCCCAAAACAATGATTATGGAAAAACGAAAGAAGAAAGAACAAAAGAACGAAATAAATTACACTTGAAATTGTCAAATTAATTATCTCTCTCATTCCCAAGGTAGACTCCTCGTTTAATACATTAAGGCGGAGAGTAAATATTGTATTGTCTACAATAATTAATTGTTATTCAAACCATTTAACACAATGAGATTCGAGTTAAATAATACGAAGTGGGCGGGGAATCACACGCTTTCACTGTAGTTAATTACCTGGTTTGTGATTATACGTGTATTATTCATTCTACAGTTAACTGAAGAACCTGCCCAGATTGCAGATTACAAGATCGTCCGGTGCTCAATAGGTTACCAAGGCTTTAAAAGTATTGTATGTATCAATTATTTATTTAAGTATTTTATTTATTTATCTTAGATGTAATATATTCGATTCGTACATAATGAGTATTTTTGTGCACCCTATACTAATAATTATTTTTTCACCTCACTAGCTCGGAAATGCTTTCTTTTTCTTTAGAAAACTGCGCACAAAAGCGGTTTTTCCATTCCAAATTCGAATCAACACGCACGTTTAACTAAGTGTATATGTAATATAAATCCGTTGGTATATTTTATTCTTATTATTGTTGCATTAAATTGACAACGGGAACTAATTTTGTGTATTAAATTATTTTAATTTGTGAAAGAACTAAACTGATTTGTTATAGTTCAACTGTTTTTCTTTCATCTACAATTTTCCTCGCTATAGTGTGATGGAAATATACGTATTTCGCTCGTCGGCAAAGTTGTTATACGTTTCGTGCCTTGAAACCCTCGCTATGCTCAGAATTGTAAATGCTTCGCTTGCTCAGGTTAAAGTACAACACTCGCGTCAAACAACACATTTGCAGCTTTGCATAATAAATAACTATTTTCATTTATCCTGTGTTATTCCATTTTATATTTATAAATAAACTACTTATAATATTTTTTGTTCCAGTACTAGTTAACAATGGAGCCCACTCCATACTTATTTATCACTATCTCAAACGGAAGCTTGCCCAGAATTCGGTCCCTGTACCCGACAATCACGCAGCACCGCACAACACGCACAGACATATTCAGATACAGGACGTTACCTTAATTGCCCTATACTATACCAAATATATTTAACAACTGTTAGTTTTTGTGTTTTCGGTTGGTTTCCTATAATAAAAGTTAATGAGTGGAATCGTACTCTAAGGTATAACGCTAGAAACTTAACACCTGTATAATGCATAATATATGTCAAGATATCAGTGACAGTCGAGGTTAAGTTTTCCTACACATTATCACATGAGTAAATTACCTACACATACAAACACGCACGATCACACACACACACAGAGAGAGAGAGAGAGAGGGAGAGAGAGAGAGAGAGAGAGAGAGAAAGAAAGAGAGAGAGAGAATAACTTTTTTCTTCTATCATTTTTGTTTTTATTTCTTTGTCGACTACTGTGGACACCCCATTCGCACGAAGGACTTCATCCGCCTCGATGATTACGGTAAAGGAATAAACTACCCTGCCGCCATCTTTGTTTCCTGAAAGCTACAATTTGGACCAATTCAAGGCTAGAGTGTATAAGCATTTACTAAACAAGCGAGTAAAATTGCATTGTACATTAACAAAAGTCATTATCGAACATTTTCTTTTATTATGTCAAGTGACGGGACGAACAAGTCGTACGCCTTAAAGCAAGCTACATGCAAAAGCTAAATCGCAAAGATCTGATTTGTTTTAATTATTTTTTTATTCCTACATACAATAAATTTGCTTCGACTCCTGGATATAGGACATAGGACACCTGCACCTGTGAGGTTTCGAATCATGTACAATTTAGTTCTATAATAATAACATCACCGGTTAAGAAATATTTCGAAAGGAAACTTGTTTGTCAAGGAAGGTTCAAATGACTGGTTTCAAAGTTCGCGATCGCCATTCGAAAACTGATTCCCAAAAATTCCCATCTTAGCCTGTCAAGTACAATAATAATTGCAGCAACAATTTTAAGTTTTATTTATGAATTTATTTATTGATTAATCCCATTAAAAGGTACGATTGATTCTATTAAGGGACTCACTACATTAATTCACACGGAATCGCCTCAAGCCTATTAGGAAAACCTTCATGTCCTTGCATTATGAGCGAAAAAGATATTGTTTGTTTTTAACGAACGTACAACATCATTTTCCTATTTTCTTGTTACATGGACACAAAAAAATTCTGACCGGCTTAATGCGATTTCGTCTCGATAAGTGTAGTGGGTCCCTATGAAGTGAGGTTAATTCCATTAAAAAGTGTGATTGATACCATTAAAATCAACTCAAACAGAGTCCTTTCCTTTTCAGTGTTTTTATTAGATTTTTGTATAAATCTAGTATATTCGGTAAATAATTAGAGCATGAAGAATTCTTAATTAACACGATATTCATATAGAAGGACACATTAATGTTAATATACAATCAAAATACATAACGTATCATTAAATATGCATTATATGTTCTTAATCTTGGGATTATAGCTCATAATAAGGTTGTACATAAGTTGGAGTTTCGTAATTATGATTCTTGATTAAATCTGTATCAACAAAACTGGGTCCCATTGAAACATTCGTAGGTTTTATCTACCCGACGGGCAGGTTGAATTATCTACACCAAATAACCTGGTTAGGAACGAAATAACTCCAAATGTATGGGCTACCATCATCATCAACCCATTTGTACGTCCCACTGCTTGGCACGGGTCACCTCTCAGGCGAGGATTTAAGTCATTGTCACATTATAGACCGTTGTGTGCCTCCTTTGACGTGTAGATTTTTTCATAATGATTTCCTTCGCCGAAAAGCTCATTGTAAATTTCAAATTTAATTTTGCTCATAAATTTCGAAAACTCTGTTTGTGGTGGCACTGAAACTGCTATGGATAGGCGCGTCGCTTATCACCAGGCGAACGACTGTTTCGTTACATCTCTTGGTATTATAAAAAAAACCGTGGGACACTCTGTGTATTAAATAATAAAATATATCAATGCAAGTTGTTATTAAAACACCTCTGGTTCCATTTTCATCAGCGCGCTGCGACTCCGTTGCCATCGTTGGACTCAGGCAGTATTATCGTCTTGCTTGGGAAAATGTCACTTCAAGCAAACGGAGAATTTGAACTACGCTACCACGGCTTTTTTTGTACACCAAATTAACAAATTTACGAAACACAAACACCTGTAGATGGTTTAGTTTTCGAAATTAATTCAGCTGAGAATCGAACTCGAGACCTCTTATGTAAACCACAGACTGATAAAGGACACTTAACAACTGGAGTCATTAACCTAATGGAGATTTTGCATACACGCTCACAACAATACCGCCACATTATCCCGCACTCGCGAAATGGATTAAATAATTTTATTATTATGAGCATTACAATAACAATGGTTAACGAAATGTTATTCAAATAAATTGATATATCAATTGAATAATCGAAGAAATTAATTTTAGTAGCCAATTTTAACAGTTTCAATTAATGAATTAGCAATTACGATGAGGTTTAAAGGCTATTGTATTCTGTAAATGGGTTCGATTCATTGTGATTGTGACTTTTTATTGTGATTAGCCCTGTTATAGACGAAGGGGAAAAAGAAGAAACGGGATTTCATCTCTGGAGCTGTATCGTTAGTACCACCGAGATGTGTTGACCAATGCGACGAGGACGGTGCCAATAAGGTGGAACAGACAAAGACACACGTAACCTTAGTAGCACCGCCACGGCTGGCAGTAACCATCTATTGCGTCTAGCGCGTAGCGCAGTGGTAGATGGTTACCGAGAACGTTGTTATACGTGTCACGGCTTCATTACTCCACAAAGTCTACGGATAATTTGGAGACGGGTATTGAAGGTCGAGCAGTTGGAGTCCCGTCATAATGAGAATTTTAATTCATTTGTGGTGAAAGTACCAACTTAACATCAGTCAACGTTCAAAGCGGACGAGTTTTGACCGAATGATGACGGCGTTTCCGAGGACGGTTACCGGACACCCAAGTTGCGTCACACGTCGCTGTCCATACGTGTAAATAAAAAATGTTTTATTATATTATTATATACGTTAGTCTATAAGGTATGCGTCTATGGACCTTTGTGACCGGAATATAAGTAAACAAATTAAACTATGAGCTTTAGAGAAGGAGGTTCCGGGTAGAACCTATTAAGTGGATTGCAAGTAAGGCTTGTTTTAGCGTATAATTTTTATTTTTAAGTACTATTCATCCCTGCCTAAACTTCAAATCGGAGTATTTTGAAATGGAATGTTTTATTTAGCACTGGTACCATCGTGACAATAGGATTATATGATATATGTGTATATTTATAGTTAAGTGATAATTTTTTAGAGCTACTCGAGACGCGTCATACAATTACTGTCATTGGAATGTAGCGAGTTTTTTCAAAAAGGTAGGGTCTGAAAAACAGCTTACGCTGAGACTCTTTACTTTTTATCTACACAATATGTAACTATAGATGACGTTATTTAAGACTAAATTGTTATGCAAATGTTGATAAATAAAGCTCTTTAATTATTATAAGAAAAAATATACTTATTGTAATGCATTTCAATTATTTATTCATTGCATTTTTTTTATTATTTAAATTTTGTACATATTTCATTCATCCTTTAATTGAAACAATAACACATTAATACACTTCACGTCTTTTTCCGGTCAGAGTAGATAGAGATCACAACCTTCCACTTGTTGCAATCCTAACAGATCTTTGATTTTAGAAAATTATTCAGAAATTACTCAGTAGAGCAGAGCTCAGGACGGAAATCGAATCTGGGATCTTAGACATGGGAAGTAGCTGTAGAGCTTCTTGTACCCATTCTGCTGCCGTAATGTGGGCATTACTGTGTTCCGGTCGGTAAACGTAAGTGTGCTGGTGAAATTATTTGTACTGTGGCAGTGTCCATTAGATCTTTGCGATTTAATGCTCTGAGTGGCATCGCTCCTATGGATAGGCGTGTCTCTTACCACCAGGCGCACGACTTCACCAAATGCCGCCAAGAATGTGCAAGAATTCTCCGGAAGACGCGCGATAGGCGGCCATACGCCCGAAGCATGAAATCCATAGCTACAGCCGTTTTCCCATTACGGATGACCTACAGACATATATTTCGATCGGGCCTAGATCTGTTCTGGTCTATCCCGTCACTTGATATCATGAAAAAAGCATGCATGTCTTAAAATTATGTTAAAGATGGACGAAGAAGAATTTCACCTGTTCGATAACAACAAATTAATGTAAAATTCAGCGGCATCTTTGTATAAAAATATTTTAATAAACTTCACAATTCGTTGGAATAACTGATCCAAGTTTCGATGCAGAAAGTAGAAAGCAATCCCAAATTTCTTTTGTTTCCAATTTTCATTAGTTCTGTTGTTCTCATTACCTTTCGCTACTTGTGAAGCATCGTGACGAAACCTGTAGAGGAAGCACTTCTGCTTCGAGGAGACCGACGCCCAGTGGTGAAATGTATAACGTCTCGATGTTGTCGTAATTGTTAATGAAACCTGCTCTTAAAATTTGTAACGTTACACGAATATTATTACCACTAAAATTAAAATTATATGTTAATTGTTTGGTAATGGGCTTTATATTCTACATTAATTTCTTAATAGCCGTCTAATTACTTTTATCTACTAAATTATAGGCTCAATATCACCGTGATAGTATTCGGATCAATAATTACTAGAAGTGCCTTCGCTTAAATATATTTTTTAACACATTTTAGATCTGTTGTACGAACTTTTGATGTACTGTATTTTCCTGTATGTAGTGGCAACATGGACAGCTCTGGCTCGAGAAAGACATAGGATTGTTGCATTGATTCAAATTAAAACCTGATTGACGACGTTATGTGAGTGTAGACACGGAGCTGTCCACGACCTCAAATATGTAGATAAAGAGAAAGAGAGGGAGAGTATAAAAACGTTGTATTGTTAGCAAGATTACATACTGCATCCAACTCATATTCATTCCGAATCCGAGACTATAAAAATCTAGAAAACTCGGACCCACTTTGGATGTCGCTTCCGAATAAATACGAATATCGCTTAGAGATAAAATAACCACCTGGAGATAAAATGATACATGTGACATTTAGGACCGTCATTTCTCGGATTCGGAATAGTGCACAAATGCTCTTACGATAATTACACATCATCTTTTTGATTGCTATTTTGGTTACTTATTTACGAATAAAACTTTCTCTTTTCGCGTTTATGGTGCAACGTATAATTTGATACAAACTCATGAAGGTGGTGGCAGTGACGGTATTGCTGAGCTTATGTGCTACCAGACACAAATGAAAAAGTTTAACAGCACTACATATTACGTCTGCAATTATATCTACACAAATTATCAATTATATTGTTTGAAATCCATGGTCCATGCTTCAGTTTTGTTCATAAAATTACTTCAAAAATTACGATTGTTCTTTTATAGAAATTCAATTCTCATCGTACCAATCATTTGTCTCCATCCGTTGTCTCTCCAGCCGTCTGGTGTACTGCGGCGCTGACAGGTATCTCCAGTTGCACACATATCTCTTTCCTTCCTCCTTCTCTGTCCCCATCAAACGCTCCAGGTTATCTAAAGAAAATATAAATCTCTTAGTAGTTTCCTTCAAGCTTCTTGTATTCAAAGTACATAATAACTCCCCAGTTTAAAACCAGGTGTTTGGACCAATTGTCTGGGTCCATTACACTAATTATCTACTACTTGCAATGCCACTTCTATTAACCATTCATCAGTGATTTGACGCTTGATTTTTCTTTACCAAAGATAATTTATTAGTTCGATTCACCACCTAATTACATGCCTTGGGCGATTCGCAAACAAATTACGTTTTAATGACGATTTTGGAACATTACACGGTTGGATACCGTTGCTGCATGGTTATTGGTTGTTATGCAAAGAGAAGTAGAGCGGCTCACTTTGAATGTTGTTTAAATTAGGAGTTTTTCATAATAAATTACAACGTAGGAACGATAAAAGCGGACTCCGTGAAATGGAATTTTATTACATAATAAGATGTGTAAAGAAATTTACTCTAGTAATTAAGAGGATCACAAATTCATAGTAATGAATTACAGAATGACAGTCCATCGTCGCGCGGCGGCGGCGGAGTCATAGTATAATACATACAAGTAGTGTTCGGTATATCAATGCCTGCACATTACTCGGGGCGTAGGATTCTCACTTTATAATTTTACTTGTACATACACCTTTTTTTTTTATTAAAAATAAGTGCGCATTTGACCTCCATCTCACCTGATGGAAAGTGATGAAGAGGCCGACGTTGTAGCATGTACACCTAAATAATTACTCGTAAACAATATTTGAAATGATTGTAATTTTTTTATAAAAAAAAACCGACCGAGAAAGTACGTGGAATTACATCTGTTAGAATTAATTTTCTTCACATTTAAATAGGAGCTATATATACCATACCATCTTCCCAACAAGAAAGAAATAATCATTAAAATCGGTTCACAAAATTGCCGGAGTCATCGCGTAAAACACATACAAAGAAAATACAGTCGTGAGAACTTCCTCCTTTATTTTGAAGTCAGTTAAAAATTAAGGTATTTATCACAGAATTCTCGTGTTGTGTTGACATAATCTTCTAATTATTTATATAATCTTGAAATAGAAATGAACTGCGAATTTAATATATAAAAAGTTAATAAATTTAACAACGAAAAGTGTTTTAATCGACGGCGCACGGCGGGCGTGAACATGGTGAATACACACAGACCCCGTTGCTACGTTTTTTTATACAATATCAAGTAACGGCACGAACAACTCGTGCGCCTTTTGGTAAGCTACACGTCTGTCCGTAACAATTGCAGTGTCCTCGGAGCTTTAAATCGCAAAGATCTGAGGGGCACTGCCACTGCGCCCGTCACCTTGCGACATAAGTTAACAGGTCCCATGTGCATGTAATTTCACCAGCACCCTTACCCTTCAAAACTGGAACACAGTATTGGTGACATTACTGCTTGGCGGCAGAAATAGGTAAGGTGGCAGTATTTCACTGGACGAACTCTTTCACAAGGAGCTCTACTGCTTTATTGGAGTTGTACTACAAACCTTATTATATTATAGCATTTGTCGATAGAGAAGATTTGTATGTAAACCTTTTTAATACAAGAAAGTCATTATTTTTCCTACGGTTTCAGTGCGTTAGAATATATAGAAAATGTGTCATTGACTGGAAAATACAGCATGAAGTTATGTTTTCCGTTAAAAATGATGAGATTTTCACACCATCTAACACCCTAGATTTGTTTGAAGATTGTATTTGCCAAATAGGAACAGCTACATTATATTATATATTAGTAGCAGTGGAGCTTCTCGTGAATAATAAATAATAATAAAATAATAAATAACGCACACACTCAACATAGCCCCGCACTAGGGAAACCCTGTGTCGCGGGTGCCATGGACACACACATAGACAACCACAAATTACACCCAAACTCACAAGAGAAATAATTGTAGGCCATACAACTATTTCTCTCGGCCCGGGAATCGAACCTGGGACCTCTGCGTGGCAGTCCGGCATGGTAACCGTTCGGCCACAGAGGCAGTTATGAGGCAGTGAATGAGTTCCCTTCTGCCGCTAAGTTCCGTTTTTGAAGAAATTGCGTTTCGTGCGAATACTTGGAATATCCACAATATCCTTTTGTTTTATTAAAAAGGCTTCCTTTTATCTTTGTGCCAGGTTATTTCAATAAACATACATATACTCACGCATTTGGAGTCCCATTTGAGTAGGTAGAGATTATCGCTCGCTAAACACGGTCTTAATAATCCTCTCTGTCTTGCTTCACAAGCGCTTTTGTTCTCACTACGCATTCCAGCATTTTGAAAAACATTTTCGATTTGTCCTCTGTCAGTACCATGAAAGCCGAGTTCCAGGCCTTTTTCGGTTTATCCATAAAACTATGGGCTTGTGATAGCCACCAGAAGGCTAGATGGACAGACGATATAAAAAAACCATACCTCTAAGGAACACTAAGCTAACTTCGGTTATTGGTTAGTTCTGTTATTTTTATTACCGTATTTATTTACTAATACTATGCTCCTCGAATTTTGTTAAAAAAAAACTAAATAGTTTTTTGTGAAAAAACAAAACAAATAGCAAAATTAAGTTAGCATAATGTTCATTAGAGTTATCGAAAAGTCAAAGTGTAACCAAGAAGCTTGGATGCAAATAGCCCAAGATCAGAAGGAATGACGTGCAAATTACGACACTCGGCATTGGATGACTAGAGGCAGAAGAAAGGAACAGGTTTTTTAAATAATTATAATTGAAATTTAAACAATAACCAAGGGGGTCAAGAATTCTAATAACAAATCCTAGAGGGCATAATCTTTTGCCCTAATTAATTTATAAAATATAAAAGTTTATTAATATTACGAATCAATTAAAAAATTCACTAAAATCATTTTCCATTTAAACCGTTAATACAACAAAATTTTCGTCAACTTGTAAATTTAATCCAATTGTGAAATCATTAAAGAGACAAATCCAAACAACTTTTCAAATAACCGTAAAGCAAAACTCATTATTGTTTTCTCAAGAACCACTTTGACTCCCGAAATTTGAGTCGCTCTAAACAAAACTTAATTGTCATTACTCCTAAGCGTCAAATTTCGTTACTTAGAGGTACAAACTCATTAAATTAATGGAATAGTTAGCGGCCTACGTGGAGCTTGCATGACTGGAGAGGAAACAGCTGCGGATGTCCTACTACAGCCTTCCGGCGTGGCTAACTACAGGGTATACCTCAAAGTACAGAGGTTACTCCCGGAAACCCTCAGCAATCTCAATAAGACGCTTATATCTGTGGAGGAGTTTCAAAAGCAGTAAGGGAATTTCGAGTACCAGTTCACTTTATTAATAATAAACTAGGAAATTTTAGTAGCACTGGAGCTCCTTGTGAAAGAGTTCGTCCAGGTAAATATTACCAGGTAAGTATCTATTTCTGCCGCCAAGCAGTAATATGCTGGTGAAATTACAAGCACATAGGGCTTGTCAACATATGTCTCAGGGTAATGGACGCCGTGGCGGTGCTCCTCGAATCTTTGCGATTTAAAGCTCTGAGTGGCACTGTAACTGTTATATCCGCTCACGCGATACATGCAGCCGTAGACGCATACCACACCTAGAGGTGCCTGTGATGATTTTATACCCATTTATCGGATATCGAAGTTATAACAGGTAAAAGAACTAATATTAATTGCTATTTCGGTAACTACTCTAGCAAACCATAAAGTTTTTAATGCCTGGGTCTGTCATTTAAAAAAATAAACAACTTCAAAATTACGTCACGACAATCGTATGTGTTATTGTTTGGGCTGGTGATTTCGGTGTTTATTTATTGAAAACATACCGTAAGTAGCGTTTTCTAAGTTTACCCTGAATATAAATGTTTATAAACTACACTTTAAGGAGTAATTTCATGGTAAACGTTAGAACCACTAAAACGGAATATTATCATATTTATCCAAGTACACCAAAAATTTCATTAGTGCTTTTTAAGCGCAGGATTTGCGGTGTATTACTGCATTTTATTTGAGATGTTTTTGTTGGTAGTACGGAGGGTATTTATTTAGCAATGCAGAATAATAATTTTTATTTATGAAAAACTTGTATTTAAACTGAATGCTTTTCTAATTTGCGAAACCAAATAGCCGCCATTTTACGGTAGGAGGAGCGCATCGCGTGAGCGGATAGGCAGGCGTGTTGCTTGCGACCAGTTCATCACATCGTTTGGTATAATAAATAATTCCTTGTACTTTAAACACTAGAATTCCAGGTAGTGCCTCATAAAATACTTCATCACGGCTTGTTTACATTTTGGTAATTGCTTAAACCTTTGTAGTACATAATACTGATATTGTATGAAAGTTAGCAGTGGCGTGGTAGCCGCACCACTGTAGCATACCTTTAAGCGTCTAATTTGCAAGTGCCCTTAGCGTTATAACCAACCATAATTTTCTCTTTAGATGTCGTAGTAAAAGTCTAAGGAAAGATAGCAGACATAATTCTGAATATAATAATTTTATTTTCATCTCCGGCTTTCGTACAATTCACAAATTAGCATCTAAATGTTCTGAATACTTAATATTATCTGAATTCTTGGATACAAATTACGTAAAGAATAATTTATCGAATAATTATTTTGGGTCATAATGTAATTAATAGTTCGGTGAATTTATATTGAGGACGTGACTTTATTACAAATAAGTATTATCTTGTTATAAATTTTATTCTGTCACGCTTTAATACCACCTTTTAGTTAAATCCTTTTCACATTGTCCTGCGGCATCACAATGGTGCCACGTGAAAGAAACCATAGGTATGTTTATTGTAAACGGTAATATAAACACATCCAGAAATAGAGACGAAATAACAATCATAAATTCCTGGTAATTCATCCGTGATACCTTACTTACGAATATCAACTCTCGTTTGCACTGAAATATAGATAGCGCCAACAACTGACCTGTGTGTACGTCTTCGTATATTCCAAAAATATTCCGTATTTATTGTAATAAAGACAATATCTCTAACAATAGCGTGTTGTTCCATTCGGTGCTGTAGGGAAAAACAGCAAAATATATAATTACAAAACAAATGGAATCAAATTAAATTTTTATTGAATTCATATTCAATTATTTTTTGTGAAATTACTCCACTAGTTTGTTATAATTATCAATAAAAATTTAATTAATACAGTGAATAGCGACATCTCTCGCCAGGACTGGTAGCTGTAAAGGTACTAACTGGGTGATAAATCTGTAATAGATTTCTCATAGATGGCGCTACGACTAAAAAGTCGTTGAAAGACCAAGTACAAAGACACGACGCAAGCACATAGAAAAATTCGTGAGGTCCGTTGGTTCGTTCCGTGGCTTAGTTGGTATAGCGTCTAGCACGGTATGCAAGAAGACGTCGGTTCGAATCCGACCGGATCGAAGGAATTTTTCTGAGTGTTCGATCTTTGTATTAATAATTATAACAAATGGAATCAAATTTCATCGGTAATTAAATATTAAATACGTAATTTTGCAGTTTTCGTCCATTACAGCAAATCTCAAGTTAACTGGTCGATATGAAGTGAAACAATTTGACGACACCCGTCAATTGTATCGAATTCGGGCTGGCCAATCGAAGCGCATTTGTCACAGTAATGATATGGCAGAATAGTTTTCAAACAAATTAAATGACATTTCGTCTCTATTTCTGGTTATACACTCGATGTATAAGAATTAGATAAAGAACCAGCTTCCTTACCTTTGCATACGGGACTTTTCAACTATATATCTTAGGTGACGGGCGCAGTAGCAGTGCCCTTAGACATTTTCATTTTAAGGGTCATCCAGGTTTTAGTCACTAACTATGTACAATGTACAAATACTAGAAGAAGAAGAACTATGTACAAATATGTCCTTACTCGCTTCATCTTAAATGTTTTAAAAGTCGATTCAATTTCAAATGGCTTTGTTTGATTCCGTTTAACTGTGAAAGTGTCGTGTCAATCACTTTGAATCAAATTTATAGTAAAATTGAGGATATGCACTGATTACTATACAGTGTGAAAACAAAAATTAAAGAAAAATAACTGGACTGCAACGCAAAAAATGTCACTGCAACGCTTCTATAAGTGTCTAATTTGAATGTGCCTTAACAGAGAATCCCAAAAACACATTAAAAGATATCGACAAAACTTGAATAAAACAACCCAATAAGTCAGATTTACGTCACTGCAAAGTCAGACTTACGGGATTATATAATATCATTACGCTTATCTTACCGTGGGGTATACACTACACAGAGACAATTGGATTTCCACTTGGCTAGATCTATACCTCTTTTGCTTCCTTTGCTCGCAATCCTTTTACACACTTACCCTTATCCGTAGAAACAGTGGTTTAAAGAACAATACTATCAAGAGTTTTATAGGTAATTATTAGAAACAGTTACTAAGAATTTTACAGATTATTAGAAATTAGAAACAGTTACTAAGAGTTTCTAATAATAAGCTATAAAACTCTTAGTAACTGTTTCTAAACTACTGTTTCTAATAATTACCTGTAAAACTCAAGAGTTGCATAGAGTTTTACAGGCTATTATTAGAAACAGTTACTAAGAGTTTTACAGCTTATTATTTGAAACAGTAGTTTAAAGTACAGCTCTATCAAGAGTTTTATAGGTAATTATTAGAAACAGTTGTTTAGAGTTTTACAGGTAATTATTAGAAACAGTGGTTTAAAGAACAGCACTGTCAAGAGTTTTACGGGTCATTATTAGAAACAGTTGTTTAAAGAACAGCGTTATTAAGAGTTTTACAGGTAATTATTAAAAACAGTTATTTAGAGCTTTACAGGTAATTATGAGAAACGGTGGTTTAAAGAACAGCACTGTCAAGAGTTTTACAGGCAATTATCCGAAACAGGTGTTTAGAGTTTTACAGGCTTTTATTAGAAACAGTAGTTTAAAGAACAGCACTGTCAAGAGTTTTACAGGTAATTATTCGTAACAGTTGTTTAAAGAATAGCACTGTCAAGTATTTTACAGGCAATTATCCGAAACAGTTGTTTAGAGCTTTACTTGTTTAGTTTTTTATTATTAGAATCAGTAGTTTAAAGAACAGCACTGTCAAGAGTTTTACAGGTAATTATTAGAAACAGTTTTTAAAGAACAGCACTGTCAAGAGTTTTACATGCAATTATCCGAAACAATTGTTTAGAGTTTTATGGGATATTATTAGAAACAGTAGTTTAAAGAACAGATCTGTCAAGAGTTTTACAGGTAATTATAAGATACAGTTGTTTGGAGTTTTATAGGTTATTATTGGAAACACTAGTTTAAAGAACAGCACTGTCAAGAATATTACAGGTCATTATTAGAAACAGTTGTTTCGAGTTTTACACGTAATAGACAATGTGGTTTAAAAATCGGTAGCCACTTTCAAGAGTTTCACAGGTACTTAGTAGAAACAATGGTTTAAACAGCAACACCAATTCAGTAAATGTCAACACCATCAGGCTGTGTTTTGTCTTTTCGGATAGCCTGCTGGTGTTGTTTAAGAAAAACTGTAACCTATTTAAGTTTATGTACGAGATCATCTCTTCCTCGCGTTTCCATCCACATATGTTGCTCCCTAAAAAACAATGCCAATATTGCACAAACACAGTTGTCCTAGATGGGAAATTGTAAAATGCAACAGTAGTTTGAGCTCTATGGTTCTACTCTTTAAGATATTTAACTTAAAAATTCTATAACACCTGGGAAAATTAAAGTATGTTATTACAAACATTGTAGTCAATTGTAGGTCTATTTTTAATGACAAATAACGGGTTTTTTTTGTGTTTCCTTTTTTCCTGTTCATTGGTAGGGCTTTCACGAGGGAACCCTACCGAACATCTAAGAAAAAATTGGGAAGAAACCCGTTGTTAATGTTGCCGGGTAATTATACGAAAATTTTTAAATGGTAAATTTCGAACCAGTTCGTGGTTCGAAACAAAATGTCGAGCAAAAATTCGACTTATATAAGTACGTGACTTATCCGTTATTTAAGTTAATATGTCCGAGTCTCACGGTGGTTTGCCATTTAAAATATAGTTTTACTTATAAAAATGCAACTAGTTTTTAGGATCTAAATCGCGCACCTATATTTGTTGTATCAAACGTTTTACTCTGGTAGGTCCTTTGGTAGCGTTTGGCAGTTTTACTATACTATTATATCAAGCGACATGTCTATCTATAACAGTTGCAGTTGGATCCCGGCTTAATCCGTCTCAAAACGGACCGCTCAAAACGGACTTCACTTCAATGAAACTAGTAATATTCGGTTTATTGAAAATTCTTATTCTTAAGTGGACTGGATACACTTCTATCCTTGAACGAACACCTTATCCTATCCTATCCAATCGTGATCTATGTCTATCTAACTTAGTTCCGCAATGTGATAAGTCACAAATATGAATAAATTCGAATCAACAATTCACTTATATATGTACCGATGCGGTACCGGTCTTATCAATGTGCCGCGGATGTCACCCGGCCAATCAGAGTCTGATTTTATTGAAAGGGTGTACCTCAGTAGTGGTCCCATTCAAATTTGAAGAAGATATTCCACCTTTAAGGGTGGCAAATTAGGGTATAAATCTAGTTCATAGAATTTCACCTACTTTCCGTTAATCGGTTTCAATAAAACTTATACATATATGTAATTCCAATGAAAGTAAAGTGTTATGGTGACCTAGAGATGATCTGATAATGGAAATGGCAGACAGATGAGAGGAAGTCCTCAATAGTGTACAGCAGCTACCTTGTGATTGGGCTCATATTATTCGTTTTGATGAGGACTTCCACATTATGTGTTACAGTTAGGTGATAAGACCACGGTAATAAGCACAGTGAAAGCATTTTATTAATAAAAAATATTCCGAAAAAAATATTTGCAATTTCGAAACTTTCCAATGACCCAACACTACCCGTAATTGTCTAGAGGAAAAGGCGTTTGAAGGATTTATTCGAGAGATTGGCGGCATTGTCTAGTCTTCGGCGTTGATCTCGTAAATCCTACTTATTTCAAAAAACAGTTCTCCGATTTTACATAGTTAACTGTGAACTTTTTTCGATACCTCTCACGTAAGTTGTTATGTATATTATTGGTTCCATGTTTATATGTAAAAAAACACTTAGTGTTGAGTTTGCAGTCAAATATGAAAACCTTAATATACATATATAATCTCGGTACTTACAGAGTACTAACAACAGACCTCTAAATTTCATGGAATTACATCTACTTGCCGGAAAGTTCGCAAAACCGGATTCATTCCCTAGTTTGGCACTCTTAGACGTGGAATATGTTCTTCAAATGAAATGAGACCTCTACTGTGGTACCTTCTTTCCAGCACAAAAAAATAAATCACCAAAATCGGTTCACAAATACTAATAGAATAGAAGTGTATACAGTCTACTTAAGAATAAGAAGCTTCAATAAACGGGAGATTACGAAGATTACGAGTTTCAATGAAGTGAAGTCTGGTCCGTTTTGAGACGGATTCAGCCAGGATCCAACAGCAGCTGTTATGGATAGACATGTCGCTTAATATCGTTGTTCGTGCCGTTACATCACACAGCGTACCAAGAGGCATATAAGTGACTCGAATTTAGTAGAGGCGAAGCTGCAGAGCCTTGAACACCGTCGTAAAGTTGTCTGCTTATCGATATTCTACGGGATATATCACGGAGGAGTGTACTATGGAATTGCATGATTTGATTCTGCCTTCCATTTTCCATCATCGGGAGTCAAGACGTGGGCTGGTGTTCCACCCCTACGTTTTGGATGTTCCCAGGATTCGCACGAAGGAGTTAGGAAACGCCTGCGGACTTGTTCCCCGAACGCCATAACTTGAATCTTTTCTTATTTTTATTATTTTGGTGTGCATTTTACATCGTCGACCTCATCGTCATTTTCCATCAAGTGAGATGGAGGTCAAGTTCGCATTTGACCTCCATCCATCTTACCTGATATTTCTGTGTAAAAAACTTGTTATTATAAAAAAGTCCCTATACTATGGTATCAGAGCATCGAAATTAACTCAAATTTCACTCTCCCTCTGACATTACCCGAAATACCCAGACTATAACCAATTTAGAAAAGTTCATTGAGTACTAGGGTAACCACCTATAAGCACTAACTAAAGTTAGCATGTTTAGGCCGGTTTCCAGATTTCAACCGCTTTGGTAGCGGAGGCCGCACCATATATGCTTATGCGGGGTCACAATAGGTTGCATCCCACATACGTTTGTCTGCCTATATATACATTGTAATTACAGATGACGCGTAAATAAAAAAAGAATTTTAAAAGTTGGCGAGCGACTTCACTATCTACAGAAATAAATGACCATCATTTCAGTCTACAGTTTTTTTGTCCAACACTAATGGCGTTGTAATCGTAGACGACTCTATCGTTGTCATTAGTCCAGATTCTACTTTCATTTGCGGTGGTAAAAAAGAAAGTGCGAGTGTGGTATTTCTCATGAACTTTTTTTGTAATTACTGTTAGATTTGTTTATTTGTTTGCATGTCTTTGATAGATGAAGTTGTTTAAATGGATGATTGAAGAATAACAGCTTTAAAAAGAATGGCGCTATTCGAGTGTTCACAGGCTAATCTCAAATCGATGACGGGGCATCCATTTTGAAGGACCAATTCGGAAAATGACCTGGTCTGGGTGTTCTCAGAAATACCCCAGTGAATACCGTTGCTCTGATTTTCAGCCAGAACCTCCCTGGCAGGAGCTATGGTGTCATGTTTGTATAACAGGCAATTCATGGAACAAAATTAGTACAGACCTTGAGTTAAGCTATTTAAGGAGCGCGAAAGTAGAAAAGAAAATAAAATAAAACAATTGTAACAATTTATACAATAAATACCGATTGTCAAGTTTAAATTTCCTTAGATGGTAAAAAGTGGAATAAAAAAAAAACAAAATAAGTGTTTGAAGGGAGAAAAAAAACAGTTGTCCTAAACAGAAACTTACAAAATAGGTATGTCTAAATAATAACAATCAGTTCTCACTCCAAGTATATTGAGAGAAAAACGCCTTGAATTAGAGAAATAGCAAAATCAACCATTAAATTAATTGCTCCTAAAGTAAAGTTAGGCGCTATTTATAAAAATGAATCTTCATGCGTGAACAGCCACCCTTAAAGGTGGTTGATTTTCTTCAAAATAAAATGGGACCACTATGGAAGCACCCCCTTTCCAACAAAAAAGAATAATGAAAATCGATGCACAAATACCGGAGTTATCGCGTAACATACATACAAAAAAAAAGAAAATAAAAAAGAACATTCAGTCGAATTGAGAACCTCCTC
Source organism: Hyposmocoma kahamanoa (assembly GCF_003589595.1). Classification (NCBI taxonomy): domain Eukaryota; kingdom Metazoa; phylum Arthropoda; class Insecta; order Lepidoptera; family Cosmopterigidae; genus Hyposmocoma; species Hyposmocoma kahamanoa. The sequence continues at coordinate 4,275,320 of NW_020653993.1, forward strand.
CTTTTTTGAAGTCGGTTAATAATGACATCCATATGAATGAGTTTTCAAGGAACTTTCCATATATATCCAATTAGTAACTTCGAAAGTAGTAGTAGATATTTAAAATGTCATCAACGCATATCATTGGAGCCAAAATGTGTATTAAATTAGTTGATACAGTTATTGTCACATTGTGATAGACAAACGAATGATGTGCTTTAAAACTTGAAAATAATTTGACATTATTTATTGAAAATTGAACTTAAGATCGACAAAATTTTTGAAATTGACAAAATGCTCAAATTGTTACAATAATATAATAAATATAAATTAGAAGACTGACTCTTTTTTAGGAAATGAAACTATTTTTCCGGATTTAAATCGCGTATATTTGTTTTTTCAAACAAACCGACGTTTCGGGCCCTTTACAGTTGACAGTCAACCGTGACCATGGGACCACTCAAGATGCAACGCCAACTGGACAGGCTTCCTCACTGTCTGGATGACTAGCGACTCTCGGTCAACGTCACCAAAACCCAGGCGATCAGTGTGAGCAACTCGAAGAAGATGCCACCGAAGCTGACACTGATGGGCCAAGCTATCGAGTGGTCCGCCACGGTGAAATACCTAGGGGTAACAATCGATAGAAGACTATCTATGGCCCATCACATCAAGAACGCCGTGCAGAACACCCGCGCAGCCCGCGCACACCTGTAACCGATTCTCAAGTCCCGACTCCCGCTACGAGTGTAACTCGGAGTGTATAAGACGTACATCAGATCCCACCTAACATATGCAGCCACAGCATGGTACGCGCTGGTAGGAGAGTGCAACAGGCAGCGACGCAGAGCTCAACAGTCGCTGACGTTGCGGTGCATCACAGACGCCACACGATATGTGAAAAACGACGTCATCCAACGGACTTGAGCATGGAGAGCCTCGACAGCTTCCTGGATTGCCTGGCCAAGACCATGTGCCACTGTGCCGGACAATCCCTGTATAGCCATACACACAACAGGGAAATACTTGGGCCCGAGGAAGCCCCACCGGACCAGACACCACCTGCTGAAGATGGTTGAGAAACTCCCATCTGAAGCAGCTCACCCTATTGTGACACTTAAGTGTTATACCCAACCCCAGGACCCGCTCGTCTCCACGAGTGGCGATTGACCCCGCCGAAAGAGGCCAACGCCTAGAACGGCCCCCTCAAACCCGCTGACGCGTGTTTTGCGACGACTACGGCAATAAAGGTAGTAGCCAGTAAGCAGTTGAATAAGCGTTTCATTCGATCCTGATCCCGAGAAAAGCAGGAACCTGAGCAAATACAGTCCACCGAACATCTTAGATCCTACGAGAGCTAGAACGCCAACAATTATTAATTATAGTTAGAAACTTGACACGTAATTACAAGGCATACATACGTAAATAATTTAATGAAACATAATTAGATGTACGTGAATCATAATTACATGTCCAAAATGTAAAAAATACAGGGGATAACTGAGAAAAAAATATATTTTAAGTGGTGGTTTCCTATTTTTGATGAAATAAACGTTTAAATCTTTTCAATCAGTAATCTGATAATCTGGAAATATTTCACATAATATATATTTTTACTTAATTTCGTTGAATACAATAATTATAATAAAAGGCTATAGTAATATATATTATAAAACATAATTAAATGCTTTTACCTCTTAAATTAGGTAAATTAATGCCTCTTTCCGAACGTCATATTAAATGTATGGACGCGTTTAACATTAAAACTTTGGATATTTGTAATTTTATTTTTTAAAAGTTATTAACATAGTTTTACTATTGGGTAACGTACTTTCGATGTCAGTTTAAAGGTTTTTAACGTCTCTGTATTACGGAATAATCGCCTGGGCACACTTAAAGATTACACACTGTATACTCCTATATACCTAGGACATCAGTAGGGCTAGCACGATAGGGCGCGACTAGCGCGAGAGCGACATACAGCGCGATATACTGCTATTCTCGCATAGAGACCTCGCATTTTATGTCGCTCTCGTGCAAGTCGCGTCTTATAGTGCTAGCCCTAGCTGAAATACAAAAACTTTTTAGACGATAAATGTGGGTACTTAAAATCGTAATAAAACTAAACCGCCTAATTACCGATAACTATCCACAACAATTTACATTTAATAAACTTATATTAATATAGACTTAAACCACAGACCGGGATCCGGATATTGCATCCATTGAGTTAACGCGCGATCGGACGCGAAATACCCGATACTATCTAAAATATCCGATAATGGACAAATTATTTCGAATAATGTTTGGAAACCTGAAACGGATGAAATGGAAATTTGGGAGTTAGCCGTTAAAATAGAATACAGTTGGTTTATTTCTGCAAATTCTATTAAATGAAACGTATTGAAATATCTAACCGTTGTTGACATTTAGATTAAAATTTTAGTCCATTTGAATATTACTGAAGCTAATCCGCGGTGACTGCTAAACTTTATTTGGAAAAGTTTAATAAAGATCCGTTTCTTTTCAATTAAGAGATCTTCAATGACTTTGACTTCTAAGTTTAGAAGGGTAAGGGTGCTGGTAAAAGACTACAGACACACGAAACTTGACAAGTTTATGGGGGTGATGGATGCAGTGGCTGTGCCAAATTTTTACGATTTAAAGCTGTAAGTGATACTGCAACTGTTATGGAAAGTCATATCGCTTTCGCATCCCTTGTTTGTCACGTCCCTTGCTGTCATAAAAAAACTGAAAATTTGAAACAGACTGCTTCTATGAGCTCCTCTAAGAGCGTAGATTGGACAGCATGACACGAGATTTTCAAAATACGGCGGTAAATCCACATCTCAAAAGCCTCTAGCTTCCTTGTTGTGTTCTGTGTGAGAGTCCAAGTTTCTACGCCATGTAGTAGGACTGAGAAAACGTAACAGCGTACAATGAGCAATCTTACGTTGAGTCTCAGGTTCCTATCACACAGCACTCTATTAATTTTTAAGAAATTGGATGAGCCATTTCGACCTGACATAAGGAAACAAAGAATATAGGATATTGTAAAAATTTAAATTTTGTTCAAATTTCAAAAGTGAAGGTGTTTTCTCCGTACTACCAGTTGGGGACCCAGTATTAAAAAACACCAGGCATAAGATTGCAATACTGCTCACCCTATCATAACTAACGTAATCGACATCTAACAATGACGTAAACCCAAGATCTAAATATCCTTTCAGCTATTCCTTATGAAACAATTTGTGCAAGGAAGCTTACTTTATTCTGCCGCAAAGCAGCAATGTGCGTATTACTGAGCTTTTTTTTTATAAAATGGTTTTGAATGGTAAGGGTGCTGGTAAAATTACAGACACATGAGACTTGTCAACTTATGTCTCAGGGTGACAGGCGCAGTGGCAGTGTCCCTCAGATCTTTGCGATTAAAGCTCTGAGTGGCACTGCAACTGCTATAGACAGGCGTGTTACTTAACACCAGGTACACGACTTGTCCGTCCCGTCACTTGATATAAAAAACAAGTTTTGTTGTTCTCAGTTCAAATAATTCTGATATAAAAATAGTTATGATGCAATAAAAGGTTTAGTTGCATACTTATATAATACTTATGCCTTTTGGTATGTTCCAAGTAACAATTATTTATCATTTATCATTTTATTACTAGAATAGTACCTCGGACTTCACACAATATTTTCATTCTTTCCGTGGCCGGGAGCAAAATACTTTAGAAAAAAATAGCTGTTATTAAATCTGTCACTATTATTGTTATCGGTTATTTCTTGGACCACAGAATAGAGGATACAGAACGATATGTTTAATCGAGCGCTAAATAAAGCAACCAATTTTAGAAATACACATATGATTCGCTGCATTTTAGTGAATATACAATATCTCTTCAAATATTTGTATGCCTAATACTTGCTCGGGCATAGTGAAACTTAGTACTTATTTTTTTTACTGTGAATTTGAATACAACTTGTGAGTTATGTTATAATAACAATTAGCTTTTTTTTCATCGGACAAAAATCAGAAAAATCTGAAATTGTAATGACAACTAGATTTAATTTATATAATAGTGAATTGATATTGATTTTGTACTTTTAAGTCAATATATAACATCTAAAAAATGATTTATTGAAATGTGTTAACACTGTTCGCGTGTTTTAATGGATTTTTAACAAAAGACTGTATAATTAAGGATAGTAGTCAATTAACACGTAAAATTCACGCAAATGATAAGAGCATATTATGTAGTTTTTTTTATAATATCAAATGATGGCAAGAGCAAGTCGTGCGCTAACTTTGCGCGCAAGTTTCCTGATGTTTTGGTACTCATACCGTGTTTAGAAACCTGTAATTAGTCTCATTTAGAATCAATTAGAATCATTTATATAATGAAGAACGAAACCTTCAATATCTACTTTCAGCAAAGTCTTTCAAAGCCCTATTATTGATTTGTTGTGGAAATCGAATAAGTATTTCTGCCAATACAAACATGTTCCTTTACAAGTATTTTAAAAAATTCTACAATGTTCCAAAAAATTTAAACCGAATTATTCTACTCTGTGGTCGTATTTTAAAAGGAAGTGGCACTTAATAGATGATTGCAAAGCAACTGGCATGAAATGATTTATAAAGTAGTCCATATTGATGATATCTATTGTTTTCTACGTATCGATAACCAAGCAACGTCTTTTTTGTACTCATAAACAACACCATATTAGAATATTCGACGTTATGGGCATAGTTTTACGAGTTATTGTACATTTTTGAAATGTGAAAGATTTTTGGTATTGGTGAGAAGAGACGTTTTATATAAGGCATGATCTATATAGAAAATTACTTGAATAAGGGTGTGTCATGAGAATGAATATTTAATATTTTTGTTTAATTGTTATTGCAAATACGAGTACTTTGTTATGCCTGTTCATTACGAATGTAATTTGACCTTAAGGTAAACTGTCCAATCTGAAATTCTGACATTTTAGAAGTCTGTCGGTAAAAGCTCTTCCTGAATTATTAAGTAGTATTTTGACCGAATGGACAAATGCCTCAGTCGCAAAATGTCTAGGTAGGATTATCTCAAAATACGTAAAAATACAAGGTCGCCAATTAAAAATCTTTTAGCGAGCTAAGCTCGAAGTTTCTCTAATCTCGCCATCAACATAGCTGGTAGAATAAGCAAGCTTTTTCTACCTGCAGTAGCAGTAGAGTTCCTTCTAAAAGAGTTCGTCCAGGGAAGTACTGCCACATTACCTAATTCTGCCGCCAAGCAGTAATGTCAGAATTATAGTGTTCCGGTTTTGAAGGGTAATCAGGGTGTTGGTGAAATTACAGGCACATGGGATTTGTCAACTTATATCTTAGGGTTACGGGCGCAGTGGCAGTGCACCTCAGATCTTTGCGATTTAAAGAGTTGAGTAGCGCTGCAACTGTTTTAGACAGGCGTGTAGCTCAGCAGTAGACCAGGAGCACGACTTGTTCATCCCGTCACTTGATATTATAAAAAAAAAGGCTGGAGTTCTTGACCGGAGACCACGGCTCAACAAATGCAATGTGATACGCCCTCTGGCCAGATGGAATGACGAAAAGCTGCTGGCAACAGATAGATGCGATAAGCTGAGGCCTTGGTGAAACGGAGCACATTGGGAGCGATCTATGTCCAATAGTAGATGGCGATCGGCTGATGATGTATGAACATGGTCATTGAGTTCGGATGCTGGAACTCTTGCCTTTCACACAAGACGCCCTAGTGCTGTACCACTGACTCCAAACTATTACTTTCAACAACGGGTAAGGAAAACATTATATAAACCTTTTCATAAACCTTTTCGAAGATGTCTAAGTCCCCATGCATAAAGTACATGGACTATGGTACAAACCTTCTTCTCATTTTCACAAGAACAATCGACAACTCCAGAGGATGTCTTGTAAAACACTAAAAACGTGCCTGGTATATTTTGGGAGGTAGTGATTTCATTTTATTGAAATTTTTACTAATATATACTTCCGTAAAGTTACGCATGAATCTGAAAATAGTCATGTGAAAACAATCGATGTGCGATTCGTTTTTTAATTATAATGTGCCAGGCAACCACACCAATTACCGGATCTCAAAACAGAAAGGCCCTGTGTTTATGAGTACCACTATGGGACACTTCCCAGTACACTCTGAGCAGAATCAAATTAGAAAAGTACATTTCCCAAAATAGACCTACATGGGACTATTAATTGATCGGGTTTAACGCGAGATATGACAGATTTTTTTTTAAATCATCATGTTTTTGAGAAAGGCCGTTAGCCGAAGTTTAGCCGAAAGTCATAGATATAAGTAAATATAACATATCCCATAGGTGTCGTAGAATACGACCAATGGACAAATTCATATGAGTTGGGCAACAGGCGTTTCTTTGTGAAAACATCGTGATAAAACATTCAGAGGGGTTCATAAATCTCTTAGAAGACGTGCGAAGTCCCAAACCCACATGTAGCCAGCGAAAAATAAGCAGAAAACGGAATGAAATTGTAAGCTTTCGAATGAATAAATAACAATTCGATTCCAGCTTTATTGTGATCGTAAATCTCCCAGCCAACTGTACTAATCAGTACAAATAATGTTATTTAAGCCCTGTGTTTGCTATTGGACTGTTGGGGTACTTAATATAAAAACTGTGGTTGAAAATCTCACTTTACCAGCCAATGGTTATCTTTAATTTCCATTTCAAATTTCTCAATATTGTTGAACTGCTATGCAGACGTCATGACACTCCTGAGCCCCTCATTCGCAGGTCTTCAGATACTTGTTTCTGTTTGTGTGTGACAAATTTATCCTGCATCGCATGGACTTAAATTTCGGGTCGTATTCTAGAACTCTACTCAATGCTCAAGTCAGGATCTGAGTATGATTTCAAGCACTGGAAATACGACCGTAATGGCAGGGACTTGAGTATGATTTCGAGTGCTCTAAACCATACCCAAATCCTGACTTGAGCATTGAGTAGAGTTCTAGAATACGATCCATAATGTAAAAAAGCCTGTATTAATAGTGTTTGTTTATGGCAGGTGACCGGACGTCATCCCAATTGTTATATTGAATGGCACCTACAGAACAAAAATACAATAGAAGTGTTTAGTTTACGTGACACGTATGCCAACAGTCCGCGGAGTTCCACAAACTTGAGCTCAGCCCTCCATTTTCGCTTTGTACCTCGAAAATCGAAGATTATTTCGCTACTTTGGAGTACTTTGGAGATTGTAATATTCGTAATTGTCTTATTTTATTTTAATAAAATTTCAACTTTCTGTTTATCATACTCATTTTTTTATCACAAGAAACGAAACTAAACGTTATGTCGCGGCAATATAGTTGCTTCTTTTTAGGCGACTCAGTAAATATCTCAAATTCGTTGTCATTCATCTATTAACCGCTAGATGACGCCACATTGATTGAAATTTCAATATAAAATCAAAACGTCATACCTTGCAATAATAGGTATCGATGGTATTGAACTTGTGACGATATGTCAATAATGTAAAGTTTAAATTATATTAACAGTCCAGAATTTACCTCTTCTTAAATTTGAAACGACGACTAATCGTGATCAAGAATTCTTAGTATTTCAAATTACAAATATGTGAGTTTTGGTAACAGCGGTTTTGATATAATCGAAGCTTCCGTAATGGCATCATACTACTTAAGTATTCTATCGAGCTTTAAATACCAAGGGCTTATATTTACCGTAAAGTTGGAAAATGATGATGATATAGAGCGACAGGGCCACTGCTATGAAAATTAAAACGCAAAATAATTCTATTTTAGAGCTTATTGTCAGGCGTTTTAAGCTACTAAATTGTTGTATCATTAAGCGAGCTTTTGATAGACTCAAAGTTCACTATTGTTTGAGCGAAGATTCAGTTTATAATAATAATAATAATAATAACGTACACACTAACGATAGCCCCGCACTAGGGAGACCCTGTATCGCGGGTGCCATGGACACGTACATAGTCAACCACAAATTACACCCAAACAGAAATTAATGTAGGCCATACAAATATTTCTCCCGGGAATCGAACCTAAGACCTCTGCGTGGCAGTCCGGCATGATAACCGTTCGGCCACGGAGACAGTTATGAAACATTAATATAAATTAATTCCTAGTTATACCTTTAATTAAATTGCTAACTTTTCTATTAAAACTTTATTCCTATACTATCTTTTCTCAAAACATTAAATAATTAGTGTATTTTCAATATTATCATGCCAATGTACCCTTAACATCTTGCTATGGTCAATAATGTTATATCATTGGGATCCTGTGGTGGATACCTGGTGATCTATAAGTACAGGTCCAATCTAGTTTAGGCACCAGTCTCCCCCTCATAATTTAACTATACGATGTTCTTTAGATTAATTACCTTGTAAAATCTGTTATTTCCGTGGAAAAGAACAATAAATTTGTATTGTATTGCATAATTTAATTTAACGTAATTATTTATTAAACTTTTTATTAATAATTTTCTGTTGATACCTGAAATTCAATAGATGTGTAATGTAATGTTACATTTTTAATAGGTTTTGTACCTAAGCAAAAAACTATTTATTATAATTATTAGTACCAAGATTTTTCTAGCAAACCGTGGCAAATGCTATGCCAACTATGCTTCAAAACTGGTTCAAATCGAAGGATTTTTTTCTAAATGTTCGATATTATAAGCCAGTGGAGTAATTTCACAAAAAACAATTGAATATTGTGGTGGTGAAATTAATATCCTGACATCATTGACTTACAATTATATGGACGTCGGGTCCGCGCTAAAAAGTGTCCGCACTTGTAAGGCGCTAAAATCGTATACAGAGCGCGACACTCCGCTTTAGTCTTCATTTGTTCTACTGACAGCGCGATACTGCGATGACATTACAATTTAAATTTCGAATAGGTTGACTTGGGACATTTTTCTCGTGGTTTTTGTATTAGACCCGTCGTCCATTTATTTGTAAGTCAATGCCTGACATTCAATAAATTTAATTACAAACATTTTATTTTTTATTTATTTTTGTATTCATATACGCTCCATGTTCAACATGGGTTTCCTATAAAGAGTGTTTAAAACCTCCCTAAGCAGTACAATGCGGAATAAGGCCCTACACGTCTTTGCAGTTTAATGAACCCTCTAATTTTTAATGAACTGACATATTGATGTCATCGTGTTCCTTCTCACCGTTACTGTCATCATTGTCAATCCATCATAAATCCCAATGACGGGTACCACTGGATACGAGACTCTTGCTCATTCCCAAATCGGGCAATAAGCTGATTTTTTAAATGTTTTCCTTCAACGGTATTGCCACTAAACATAATTTAAGGCTCTCTTTCAAAAGGGACTTTCTTATCATTTTCACAACTAGGCTACCTATGTTTTCAAAAGTCAAACTCGACCAGAACACTCTGTACATTTCGTCTTGGGGTTTTTTTATGTCGTGCCGTATCAATCTCATTATTGATCGGATTAATGATATAAATGATCGTGTTTGTTCCTTTGAAGTTTTCATTAGACCGTCTCATTGGAGGTTAAGTGATTTTTTTAATGATTTCTACGTACATCATTGTTTTGGTATGTTACGTCTAACGCTGTTTTGATTTATTAATCGTTATTCGAAATTGATCTGTATTGTTGAGCTATATAGAATGATGCGAGCCAATTAAGAAACCTGTTTCTTTTTTCAAATTATTTTCTTTATTAAATTATCTAGCAGCGGCTTTGTTCGTTCCAACAAGCCGAAGCTCTTTTTTTTAAATCATATTTCTTATTTATGTTACCGTATAATAAAACTACATAATACACTGTATAAAACATTTATTTTTATAATACCAAGTGACGGGACGAACAAGTAGTGCGCCTGGTTGTAAGCGACACGTCTGTCTTATTATGAAACCTAACGCGGTTATCATTAATAGAGACGGAGGCTGGAGCTTGCTACCGACCTGGAAGCCGTGTCTTCATGACGCTCGGTATGCAGCTGCAGATATTAGTAGTACCGACGTGGTGAGCTCTGTGTGCTGAACTGTTCCCGATAACAATCCTACGGACAGCAGTAGCGAAGAAGAGTTCCAGGACGCGTAGACGCAACGTATCAGCCCCCCGAGTTCCCCACTGCAGGCTGCGTCATCGGCGCGCGCGCAGAGAGCCACAGCGCGCAGTGCTAGACGTGACGCGGTCGCGAACGTTGCACTCAACCCCTGAAGTAGACTATCGATTATGGTCGAAACTAGTCGGACCGCTTCCGACTAAAATACTACGCGAGTAAGTCCCGTTACTTTTATATTATGACACGTCTGTCCATAACAGTTGCAGTGCCACTCAGAGTTTTAAATCGCAAAGATTTTAGGTGTACTGCGACTGCGCCCATCATCCTGAGACATAAGTTGACAAGTCCCACGTGCCTGTTATTTCACCAGCATCCTTTCCCATTACTGCTTGGCGGCAGAAATAGGTCAGGTGGCAGTAGTATTAGCAGTATCACAAAATGCACACAAATGGCATAGACTCATTCGGTGACTGAATGACATCTTAAAATCCTTTGATACTCCACAGTGATTGAAAACCCGCTTATTTACCCAATATGTCTTGCCCACTATGAGTTACGGTACCGAGTCGCTCAAAGAGGTATAGAGCGAGTCATGCTAGGCATGAAAATTACAGATCGAGTTCTGAATTTCGAAATCCATAGATGAACTAAGGTCCAGGACAATAGATCACAATAGATCAACTAATGGTCGCTGTGATGAGGGGCTACCTATGCCCCGAATGAAGCCACCGTAATAATAATAATAAGGTCCAGGACATAGAACATAGAAGCGGATAACGAGTTTTAAATGGAGCTTGGCCGGACATAGTGCGAGATGTGGTGAATACAGGTGGAGAAAGGCGATAACCGAATGGTGGATGATGGATATAGAAACGTGAGACGTCCTATAGCGAGATAGGTTGACGATATTGTCAAAGCAAAGTCGCGGGCAGTAGATGGGTGAGATTAGCACAGGATGGTGGTGGATGTCACAAATTACTGGAGACCTATACCCAGCATTGGGTGAAGTCGGGCTATGAATGATGATGACGCTTTAACTTCCTGAATATATAATAGATACATGCAGGGACGATAATATTCCAAACGTTGTAGTGTTTCTCATAAATAAATAAATAACTCTTTTATGTCAATTCCGACAAAATGGTGTAGCTGTAATTTGATGTACGTAAGGCCTTAATTAATTTGCTGCCGCTTAAAGGGCTTATTATATACATGAAACCGCACAGGTTTTACTTTAGAGACCCTTTTAGATTGCAAAAGAAATTCAGGTGTACCAGAAATGTTAATTTCTTATTGAAACCAAAATGGAACAGCTGTATTTTATTCTTCAATTTCAGAGAGCACCCACAGTAAAACATGACCATAAAAAGATGTCAGCTAATGAATTAGGACCTTCTGTGTTGAAAATTGTTTTTACGATACCAAGTAACAGGATGATCAAGTTGTGTTCCTGTTGATAAGCGCCATGCTTATTTACAACATTTGCAGTGCCGAGTTTTTAATTGCAAAGATCTGAGGGTCACTGCCACTACGCCTGTCACCCTGAGATAAAAAGTTGACAAATCCCATATGGCTTTAGCTGCACCAGGACTTCTAAACTTACCAAAACTGGACGCCGATCCATAGCAGTTGTAATGCCACTCAGAGCTTTAAATTGCAAAGACATTACGGGCACTGCCACTGCGCCCATCATTTTGAGAGACATAATTTGACAAGCCCCATGTGCCTATGATTTCCTAGTACCCTACCCTTCAAAATAGGAACGCAGTAATGCTCGCATACCACTTGGCAGCAGATATTCATAAGATACACGCATAAGTTAGAAAGGCAGTACTTTCCTGGACGAACTCTATCACAAAGTCAAAGTCAAAGAATCATGTATTCCATAGATAAAATAAATGTAAACTTATATATATATAACGGTTCGATTCTCGGGCCAGTAGAGATATTTGTTTGGTCTACATTTATTTCTCTCGTGAGTAATTTGTGGTAATCAACGCAGTCCATGGCGCCCGTGATACCGAGTTTCCCTAGTAGGGGGCTATGTTGAGTGTGAGCGCGTGTGTTATACTTAAAATATGAATTAAATTAGATACTGGTTATAGGAAATAAAAAAAAATAAAAAAAATAAGCATTGTTTGCGTTAGGTACTTTAGTTTGCCGACTGTACATAATAACTTGACTTATAAGCTTTCGCACCTCTTAAAACTGTTGCATAGCACCTACGACCTACAGCCTTTCCAGTATAAGGTTTTTTGACTTGTATTTCAGTAAAGCGTTTCAGCTTCCACGTGTCTATTTATAAACACTTTGAAAGTGTTCGAATAAGTAATATAACACGTATAACAAATATTTAAAAATATTATTTTAAATATTTGTTATACGTATATAATAATTTTGAAATATAGAAATAAGTAATTACGACCTCAGTGGAACAACGGTTTGCACTTTGGGTGCTTGTCAAAGTCAAGTCAAATTGAAATAATTACTTATTTATTCTATACGTAAAATAAATGTACACTTGAAAATGACATTTTTTAAGCTACCTGCTCATTCACTGTTCCGACGTCCGTCCCTGACAAGAACGAGCAAGAAACTCTTGGGATTGCTCTTTTCAAATAAACTTAAATGCTTAGGAATATACTTTGAATCAAGTTCATGTGAATTCTAAAGTCATGTTGTTTTTCCTTACTTCGTTTTCAATTTTGTAATATGACTTTTCAATTCAAATATTTTGATGTGGGTTTTAAACCTTAAGAAATAAAAATCTTAATATAAGCCCGGGAACCTTATTATAAACACGTATACAGTTCCCTGTAAAATTATCGTTTACCTTAGTTAAAAGAAATCGTGGTAGGTACCATAAGTTTGGACTGGATGAGAAAATCCCGGGTTCTGAGAAGTACCTCGGAGTGAATTCTGTTACTCTGGTATTTATAGTATACAGAACTTTCTCTAGTTTGAAACTAGGTAACGCCAAGCAGTAATGTCAGCATTACTATGTTCCGATTTTGGAGGGTAAGGGCGCTGGTGACATTACAGGCACATGGGACTTGTCAACTTATGTCTCAGGGTGACAGGCTCAGTGGCTGTACCTCTCAGATCTCTGCGATTTAAAGCCCTGATAGGCACTGCAACTGCTATGGATAGACGTGTAGCTTACCATCAGGTGCACGACTTGTTCATCCCGTCACTTAATATTATTTAAAAAAAGGTAATTGGTGAGGTCTCTTTAAGTTTTTTATACATTTTTGAGCCCATATAGTTTTGAACAAATATCTGATAAACCATGACCCTAGTGTTGACCGTGCAGACTGAACTTCATTGATTTAATTAGTAAACACACAAAATAGGATCAAACTTCGTTTAAGACACACACCCACATGAATTATCTGATCTCAAATTAAGAAATTTCTTCTTCATTTTGCTTATATGCGGTAACCTGTTTATGATTTAGTCAGGGTCAAGTTTGTAAAAATTACTAATAAATACGTATAAATTGTAACCTATTAATTGTACGAAACCCGAGCGGCGGCAGATTGCTAAGGGAAAAAGCAATCCCAGTTTGCCTGTCTCTGAAGTTGCAAAATCACAGAGGTAGAAGAACCGGTGCTACGACGACGGCTTCACAAAGATGGAGATGAGGAAGAGCAAGTCCACCAGCCATAATCTGTGTAGCACAGCACTGGCAGGACCGAATTTTCTGTTGCGTCGACGATGCTGTTGTACCTCTCGTGGCTGCATTTCTCCACGAAGTCTGTTGAGATAGTGGAGTACATCAATCTGAAAGCCAAATTCACCAATGTAAATTTTAATTTGTTTGTGGTGAGAGTGTGAACCGAACAACTGTCGACCTTAAGGAGGAGTTCTGGTCGTGATTCCGAGACAGGTTACCTGACACCAGATTGCGCCACGCCGGTAATTGCACTTCGTGTAGATTAATTGTTCGTTTTAATATTACATGTATATGTTAATCGTTAAGGTGTATATTATGTATTTACAGTGCATAGTATATATTTGTAGTATATATTAACATATGTTAGTCCTTAAGGAATGTACTATATGACTCATATAGTACATACCTTAAGGACTAACATATGTTAATATACTTCTTATACTACTACATATAATATGAGTCATGTTGCCTGATTTAAAAATGGCAGGCAACATGACGCATATGATATTTATTTATAAATATTTATTTTTACTAGAGATTTTTCTGTTTTGAGCACCAGAGCAACGGAATTCACTCTGTAGAATTCAGTTCCTAAATAGATCTATTTATTTATTCTTTCTTGCATTCCACAAACCATTGTACAAAGTAGATGTATTTCTACCGCCAAGCTGTAATGCGAGCATTACTGCGTTCCGCTTTTGAAGGGTGAAGTGCTGGTAAAATTACAGGCACATGGGACTGTTATGTCTCAAAGTGATTGCTCAGTGTCGGTGCCCCTCAGATCTTTGTGACTGCTATGAACAGGCGTGTTGCTTACCACCAGGCGCATGACTTGTTCGTCTCGTCACATGTTATCATACAACCAGGGAACAGAGTAAGTGTGGTTGGTTTTCAACTGTTTCTTTGTGTTAGACGTCTTCGATTCATTAATATTAATAAATAGAATTAAGAAAAAATAAAAAGCACCATTTATTACAAATGTCATAATATTATATATAAATAATTAAAATATATATATATATATATATATATATATATATATATATATATAAACATAGAATAATAACGCATAGAATGATAGTTTCATATCAAACGAACTGTCACAAGTGAGGCAAAAATCAAATTCATGGAGGCTAGTTTTAGTAGTAGGTTAATTTTCGGTCTTAGTGAATATTTATATAAAAATACAAGTTGAAACGCGTTACTTCCTTGTGGAATGTGATGTTAGTATCTATTGTATGTTTGTCTGACGTATTTTTACACTCATTTACCGCACATTTCGTCATTTTTAGCTAAAATTCTGGAGCTGTTCGCGGTGCAAGTTGACCTTGAGCACTGACGGCCCGCCCGCTCGTGTAGGACGCGCTTCAATTTGCCTCACTTAGCGTGTGCGGACTAGGTTTCTATGCGTTATTATTCTAAGTATATGAATATCAAAATAAATTACATTGAAATTGAAATTAATACCTACAGTTACGATCAAAATAATATAATCAGAATTAAAAAGTCAATAAAAAGTTATAAAAATTTTAATTACAATTACATAGTACACTACTACATAGTTTATTAATGTCTAAATCGATTGCCTCCATAACCGACCCCACAGCGACAGCATAAAATTTTTTTTCCCTGCCGCATGTCAAACGAGCTGCGGGCAAAGACTACACGGATTGGATTCCACCAAATGCAAGACGAAAACGTGGAAGACCCAGAAGGAGATGGCGTGACGAGTTGGACGCATATATGAAATCTTGGCCTGTAGCGGCGTTAAATCGTGATGAGTGGAGAAAAGGAAGGAAGGCCTCTGCTCTGCAATGGGACAATAATGGCTTAAATTAAAATTTAAAAAAAAAATTTAATTTTTTTATTTTTTATCATTTGATCCTTCCATGTTCTTTAAATGCAGTGGACAACAAAAAATGACCAACTGCATTACCGTAATAACATCTGTGATCTGACACATAATATTTAGTCTATTTTAACGCAAATAGACAATACCTTCCAAAGACACTATGGGTTGAAATAGAGTGGAATAGCAATCGTTGCAGTAATAGAATATCCTGTGTTAGAAGTGCGTCGGGAGCGGCGATGCAATTTCCGACGTTGGCCGCACCGCTCCGAGTCAATATCGAGGGGGCTGGGTGAATAACTACTCCATTATTGGGGTAGCGATAGCCTAGGTATCACAAGGTAAATTCATGTCCTTTTCTTTTTTACGTATCAAGGTGAGGTATATCAATGCGTGCCTACATTTGAGGAGGTGAGGTGTAGGGGACCGCTGCTCTCGTCTGGCGACCCGAAAAATTAATACATATGAAATAAGAGCAGGCGGAGACAATTTGACACAGATCTGTTGTTGACAAGCACCAGATGGCGACTGACAGGGCAGCGTGTTGTCAAGCAATTTTCAAATGCTGGAATAAATGTAAATTTAATAACTATAGGGCTTCAATTGAAAACCATAGTTTTGTAGATTCTCTGTAGTATTTAAAGAGAAATATTTCCATATGAAAATTATCTGCAAAGTTAGATATTTTGTTCCCAAATAATTCGTTTTAGATTTTTATTTTAGCTTATTTAAGGATTTTATATGATCGAGTAAAGTACATTCTGTCGTGTAATAAATTATTCTTTAGACAATATCTTTAGGTGTATCGTAGTATATATTTTTTTATAATATGAAGTGACGGGACGAACAAGTCGTGCGCCTGATGGTAACCTACACGCCTCTCTATAACAGTTGCAGTGCCACTCAGCTTTAAATCGCAAAGATCTAAGGGGCACTGCTACTGCGTCCGTCAATCTGAGACATAAGTTAACAAGTCCCATGTGCCTGTAATTTCACCAGCACTGCTTGGCGGCAGAAATAGGTAAGGTGGCAGTACTTTCCTGGACGAACTCTTTCTCAAGGAGCTCCACTGCTACAAAAAGACCGTTATTTAATAGTAAATACCAAAACAATTTGATCCAGCAAAACAATTTTTCCCGTTTCTCCTCCGGTGACACGCCTTAATAGGCTTTTCCGAAACCTCCTTCATAGTATAAATAAGAGCAAGTAGGGCAACTCCCGCCGCCTGTTCGATGCGTAAATGACTACACTTCGCTCGTAGTCTGGGGCTGTTACGTTATTATTTTAGTTGTTCCTACAGGTTGTAAACATAATTTGAAACAAATTGAGGTGTTCATCACCGTATTCTCGAGCTATATTGAAATAACCTTTGTTAAATCCAGTAGGTTTTAACCAAGGTTAAAATTTGTAGGTTGATATTTTTATACCGACATTACGGATTTTGATAATGGAGTATGATTGTGAAATGCTGAACAATTCTGAATTGAGGCAATTTTGTTCAAACCACCACAAACACAGCAATAAGCCCGTGTACTATTTGATGTCGTTTTGATGTTTCAAGCAACCGCCGTTTCAATTCTATAATCAATGGCGCGTGACTACCACCGCTATGCAACCGCGAGACTATACTAATGTGCGTCCGTAACAGCGCGAGGCGGGCGTGCACACATATACACCGCGCTGTTTCGTTTGTATGGAGTTATCATACTTAAATTATTACACTATCCTTACAATTTTGACAGCAAGTTCAGTTCTATTAGCACAGTACTATGTCGTCGTCATTACGTTATCTGGAGCGTTCATAAGCTTCTCTCAGGCACCTGAGCACCGGGCGAGATAGTTTGGCCCACTAACCGTTTAATTTAATTGGAGGGGAAATACCCCCTTTATTTCATATAGGGAAATTACATCTAGTGATACAGCATATCGCACCTTTGGTGTAAAAAGGCAATATCTGCAAAATGACAATTTCCACTAGAGAGGTTTAGAGATTCTTTGAACGAAATTCGTCGATACCTTTTTTATACTTCAATAGGAGAGTTATTCAATTTTTTTTACGTCGTATTATTTTCATGTGAAAATGAGCACTTTTTTGACGCATGATCACAAGTGGCTATCTTATTTATACCAAAAGGGTGCGTTATAATTCCAAACGTGTATATTATTCATAAAAACATTAAATTTATTCCCACTAGTTCAATATAAGGAACTTTTGAGTTACAACTGTTCCACGTGGAACTACTGGGAATAAACGCATTATACAAGTATAATACGTCATCGAAACGTTTCCAGCTTACACCACGGTAGAGTACATTCGAACAATGTAACTAAGGTAGCGTTAATATAATGTTATAATATTTTAGGCAGTCTGTATAAATAGAGGGAGTATTGAATTTATGTGTGTGGAACAAGTACTAGAATATTTCCATTTATTTAATTTCATTCATTTGTTTTGTTCATGGCTGGAGTGAATGGGCATTTGCTAGACAAATTTCTAACATCGTTAAATTGGATTTTTTTTATGGTATCAAGTGACGATGACGGAACGAACAATTCGTGCGCCTACTATTAATCAACATGCTTATCCATCCATGTTCATTAGAAGTATTTTATAAAGACCGAAACAAGTGATAATCTGAAGGAGTTATATCGGGAAAATACGACGGATGAGGTATGCCAAGGCGTTGTAAAAAAATGTGTTGTTTGACATTATCCTGGAGCCCAAAAGCGCTAAATATCAATGGAAAAACTAAAGCTAAACCAAATATAAAACGCTGTCAATGTGATACGTTGCGTACATTTGCAATCGCGCTAATATTATAACGTTTTAACTAAATATGTATCGTTGAGGGAACGTATCTATATTTAACAGGCCAACGTTTCAACTTTTATGTCACAGGAAAATCTAGATATAAAACGCTGTCAACGTGCCACGTTGTGTAACATTTGCTGTCGCGCTACTGATGAAACACGACACCTTCACGATTCTCCAGTTTTGAGCGTTGTACGAGAATTAGAAACTTAAAACTTTTCCGTCTATTCTTAAAATACACGCTAAAATGTTATTTTTAATTTTTTTTTATAATATCTAGTGACGGGACGAACAAGTCGTGCGCCCGTTGCAGTTCTGCTCAGAGCTTTAAATCGCAAAGATCTAAGGGACATTGCTACTACGCCCGTCAACCTGAGACATAAGTTGACATGTCTCAGGCGGTTACTTATCAATAGTCCGAAATGACATTTTCCAGAAATAACGTTTGGTTGAAATTTCATAACTTCGAAAGTAATTTTGAGAGAAAAATGTTTTTTCTTTTAAACCTAACTTAACCGAACCTAATCGTGTTTTTGCGATTAACATTCAACGTATCCTGAAAGAACAACTGTTTCGTTATAATTCGGTTTTCGGTGTAATTAAAATTCGAACAAACGTTATTTCGGACAAAACATTTTCGACTTTGTGATGGTTACACATGGATGTGCATAGTTAGTCATGCATTATGTGTTACATATTGTGTGTAACTAGTCATTTTATGCAACGTCTGTGAATTATTCTAATACCTAATCGCATTAAATACGCCACTTTGTACTGTGTGCAATAAAGTTTAAATAAAAATTAAATATATTTCTTTTCCATGACTTCGAAAGAATAACTATGTATAATAAAAGTTTTTTAAAATTATGTGTAGAATTACACCTTAAAAATCTTGCACACCTTTATGTGTCCACCTGTATAAAACAATCAATTCGTACATACTTTTGCAAGGCTATAAAGCGTAATAAAACAATGCGGGTACTTATAAAAATGTCACCGTACAGGATGACAACGTAGCACGTCGCACGCGAGGCGGAAGGGGATAATTTCCCAAATTGCCCCCTCCTTACAATCGGCTGCCATCTGGCTCGACGCGGATTTCTTTGTGCCTTTTATTTCCTTGTTTTATTCCTCTATTTCTTTTTACTAGATTGCCTGCGACTTCGTTCTGAGTATTCCTCGATCAATTGCAATAAAACTTACTTTATAATATACCTTTGGTTTCAAATAGGTGAATTTTCTAAGTACAATAATAATATTCTGGGGTATTATTGTAAAAAAATTAGTAACTGTAAAAAAGTACACAGTAATGTCACAAATATGAGACACTGAATAGTATTTTTAAATTTTTTTGTATTTTTTTCGTAATATAACTTATAAAATAATTAGTGGATATTTTTTAGACCTGCAAAAGACAAAAATATATTTTTTAAATAATGCCGATAACTGGATACTTACCGTTTGGAACATACATTGTTTCAAACGGTAAGTAGTGACGGTTCAAGGTTCAAGTGACGGAACAAACAAGTCGTGTGCCTGTGTGGTAAGCGATACGCCTATCCATAGTAAGTGCGGCGCAAGCTCAGAGCTTTAACTTTCCAGCGACCTTATTTTAGTCATTTAACAAAAACTATAAACAATAGACCGTTGTGCAACCTTAATATCCTCGAGGGGGTGAGGTACTTCCCCTTAGTAACCCTGTGATATTCGTCGCAAGCGCACATGTGTCTTTATTTGTGTTTGCAGTCTCAAATTCCGCGCGCGACTGATCGTGTTCCAAAAAAAATATACGATAATTTAATATGATTATTATGATAATTTTGATTGACCTCGATAATAATTTATTATAGTGTGTCTATTAACGATTAAGGTAGAAAATTTCGTCTTGTTTTGTTATTTTGTTGATTTTTACCGCTGTTTTTGGTCATATGACAAAAATTTTGTATTTTTGTAGAACTAATAAGTACAAATTAATTAATTATTATTTTTTTTCTTTATATAGATAAAATACTTCTTTTATCAAGTGCTACACAAAGTCGTCATGAAAATATTCATTTTGTCTTTTCAAACTGAACGCGTAAAGTTGCGGTCTCACTGACCGCACGCGACAGCTTTTGTTCGGCGCAAGAGTGCGACTACCGGAAAGTTAAATCGCAAAGATCTTAGAGGCCCTGCCACTGTACCTGTAATCTTGAGACATAAGTTGACAAGTCCCATGTGCTTGTAATTTCACCAGCACCCTTCTTCTAAACCAGAACGCATTGATGCTCATATTACTGCTTGGCGATAGAAATAGGTAAGGTGGTATACTTCACTGGACGAACTCTTTCAGAAGGAGCTCTACTGCTGCTGAAATATATGATAGTTCGTGAGGTTATATTTTGGGCAAAGTTATATGAAAGAAAAAACGGATCTTATAAATAACTTTTCTATTTAAGCATAAAAAAGTAATCAACTTAATTTTTTTTTTAAGAAATTAATTAATTTTTGTAACACAATAACTGGCAATATTGCTGAAAACGGTTCCGAAGTTCACCGCTAGATGGCATTGGCGTAGAAAGCGCAATTCCTGAATCGCGGTGTTAAGATTTTCCCTAAAGTAATGACCTGCCACCAGTATTTTGTATGAAATTGATCGATTTAACGATTGCGCATCTACGGTTATCTTCATTAAGCGGAAGCATCTTGTACTCGCGCCCTTTCTCATTTTTCTCGTCTTTCGGGACAGGTTACAGGAACTCCTGTGAGTGTCTTTTTGTAACATTCGCATCCACCGGGACTTGTCGCGGACTCTCCGCAGCACTTGCATCCAACGGGACCAACCTCTTTTATTGGACACCATTGTATTATAAGCCAGATTGTAAGCTGTTGTACAATAAACCACATCTTCACCCTGTTTCGTCGTTTGTTTCCGGGACGTAGTAAGGGGGCACCAGCTAGCCGAGCGAATCTCTACCACCCTGTACACCCCCTCCTACTACATTTTTAGATTCTTTGAACTTCTCCACTGACAAGTTGTAATTTTGCAGATGTGGCCCTAATTATACTGAGGGTGGAATATACCCTATAAAATCACAGATTCTATTCATGAGTACATTAATTTTTTACTATAGTAACTTACCAATATTGCGAGGAAAATTACCAGCTGCTTTATATTTCTGAGAGAAAACTGAGTAAATAATTGTTCCTTTAAATAACTTTGACAGTCGTCTTAACTAAGCCCAGAATTCATTTAAGGTGCAATGCATACTCTTGTTTAATAAAATTCCGGTTGATATTCAAACGAAGTTTAAAACTGCTAAAGGTTATTTATTACATATACATTTCTGCGTACTTGGAAGATAAAAATACTTGGTAGCTACCCGTTGAGATCTTGCAGATTGTTTTGATGATATTGAAGTAATCTGGGGAATCTGTGTTACGAATTAGTATATTTCAATGAATGTGCCGATTGTGAAATCAAGGTAGGAAATATATTTTAATTTGACAAACAAAATCTCCTCTTAAAACATCGTGCAACCAAAGTTACTGCAAATTTAAAACACCTTCTCCAATTACCCACTAAAAATCACAGTCTTTTCCGGGGGGACTCTATTATAGATTTCCATTCTATAAGAAAATTAATACCCTACTTTCCATATACTATTTAATTCAAGCAAACATTAACCAGGAATGGAAACTGGTATTGAAATCGGATGATTCAATCCACACGGTAGATAAAGCTGAAGTAATGATGTTATTCAATAGGAACGCTGAAATTGCAAACGGTGCACGTACCACTGCGATTAGCCGCTCCTCTAGTAATTGAAAATGGTGCTGTTAAATGTTTTATCGATATTTTTATCGACATCGATAAGATATCTACCACGACGTCCACCTTTTCTAATTCTCGCTGAGGAAAATAAAAGAATTTGCGAAAAATTGTATACGTTTGGAAAGCAAATTGACTAACGCAATCTGTGACATTATAAATATAGCGAAAGGCTGTTGTTTATCGCCTAGATTTGTTATGACCGAATGTCACCAACTCACTCTTATGTCGTCTGGTAAATATTCGTTTACCGATAAAATAGCTTACCAAGCCTTGCAGAGCAATACTTAGGAGAATCGAATAACAATAGATCAGACAGTTCTCATTCCTATAGCCATAATCGACTTATCGATCGAGTAATTATAACATTTACACACATCACTATAAAAAACCGCAGGTGTGGCGCTTGCATTACATCATTCGCGTGATAACTTGGAATGTCGATATTATTTCCGAGTCGATACATTACGACTTGTCGGTCAACCCTATCAGTTTACATTGGAGATCGAATGAAAACATTGTCGGCCGCATTATTGTGGTTATATCTAGTGTTTTGTTTAAATTTGAAATTTATATACGTATATAAGTATAAACCTTAAATTTAGGTGTTTTTTTTATTGAAATTATATTAAATTGATTACAATTAAGATTAAGTCAATAGAATTAAAATATAAAATCTGTCATATTAATTTCTTATTTTACACCAAAGGGATGTCATTTCATTTATTAATTCATTAATAGGAACAATTTTTAGTTCCCCATCATCAACCCATTCATACGTCCCACTGCTGGGTACGGATCTCCTCTCAGGCGAGGGTTTAGGCATAGTCCGTCACATTATCCCAATGCGGGTTGGGGACCTCCCATGTTTTTCAATGGTTATGAACCTTCTTCGATGTTTAGGTTTCGTCACGATATTTTCCTTCATCGAAAAGCTCTTGATAAATTTAAAATTAAATTTCGCACATAAATTGTGAGAAATTCTGAAGTGGAAGACTCTGCGTAAGAGGTAGTACATCAAACCATTATGCTACTACTGCTTACATGGGCTTATAGTTCTTACTATGGTGTCGATTTTGAAATAATTAAAAACAATTCAGTGGCTATAAACAACAAAAAGAAACGCTACCAAAATAACACCTATGAGAGTTGATTTTTGGTCGCTTTTAGGAAAAGTAGAAAATGTTCATATTGACAAGTTCAATAACCTCTATTTGATTATAACGCAGTTAAGGCGAGTCATTGGGGGAGAAGCGGGAATAACTGTGTTTGCTAGATCAAACGGCTTGGATACACCTATGGATATTATCTAAAGAATGCTTTAGATGCTACTGAAGAGCTGCTAAATAAGCTTGAACGGTTGCAAAATCTGTGTATAAGGTTCATCTTCAGCCTTCGTAAATACGACCGAATTTCACAGTATTTCAGTCAACTCAAGTGGCTTCCTGTTCGTCTCCACAGGAATTTACATACTGTCTCCGTTCTCTACAATATTCTGCAGAACCTTATGTCTCCCGGGTATATGAAAGAGCGTTTCAGCTTTCTCAGGTCCCAGGATAAGCCCTGTCGCCATCTTGTCAGGTCCCAGTTATCTTTTCCATCCTTCCATTCCGGTTTTTATTCTCACTCCTTCACTGTTCAAGCGGCCAGACATTGGAATGCACTTCCCAGTACTGTTCATGATAGTAAATCTTTTGCAATTTTCGAAATGAGATAGGAACACTATTTATCGACTTGTCCATCCATTTAAGTTTCAAATATTTATATAGTTTTAATAATTTAATGTTTTTAGTAGTTTTTTTTTTATTCATAAGTATTGTCTCCTGTAATTAGTTCTGCAGGAAGAAATTTCCGTTAGAAACAAACAGTACCTTTTGCTTGTGTTTTCCTTGTTACTAAACGTATTTTTGTTTTTTCTGTACAATAAATAAATAATAAAAAAGAATGTGCTAATGTGTTACACGATAGAAAATACATATTATTCATCTGAAGCCCTATAGTTATTAAATTTACATTTATCTCAAAACTCAAAAATTGCTCAGCGGTTTAACGACACGCCGCGCTGCCCGCTGCACATTCGGATCGTCTGCAACGTCGGATCTGTGTCAAAATTTTTCCGTCTGTTCTTATTTGATTCATATTAATTTTTTTCGAGCGGAGGCGAGACGCGAGAAAACCTCACCTTCTAAAATCTATGCTTATTTTGAAATGCTTCGCCTTAATGTCACACCATGTATAATTACTTTATTGGAACTTACTTTTTAAATATAGATCTCAAGACTTTCGAGGTTATTCACTAAATAATTATCCCTAATCACAGGTTTCTTGCCATTACGTGACTTGTTGTTTACGTGTGAATTATACGATTCATAATCACAGATTGTACATACATACCGAGGTAAGACCTCTTTAGTAGCAGTAATGCTCCTTGTGAAAGAGATGGTACTGGGAAATACTGCCACTTACCTATTTCTGGCGGTAAAAATAGGTTGGGTGGTAAGATTACTCTGGACGAGCTCAATAGAACTACTGCTAGTAAAATCTGAAGAGGGGTCTCTTTGTATGTTTGTTGTATATTTCTATATATAGTACTTAGATTACTATAGTGTTAATTGTTAAGTGTTATTAGTTCTATCTAGCATGTTTAAGTTTTGAAGATTGTTTTATTAATTTTATTAGAGACTTGCTTTTATTTTTAGAATAAGTACCTATCCTCTACCTTTTTTTGCAATGCTTTTACTGGTTATCATGTTATTTAAGATGTTTGTAAACTTTATATGTGACGATTGAATAGAACCTGCATTAATAGACGTAGTTTTGGAAATAAATATAATACTAATAATAAAACTAAATAATTGTTACCTAATTTAATAATATATTGTTACATACTGTTGTCTATAACATATCAATATTATATCAATATTAGAAGAGAAAATAAAAATTATTATTATTATCTATTTTAGGCTCTCGCCTCTCCCAACGCCCAAAAGATTAATTGAATTTTTAAATGGAAGTGGCGGTATTCCCCGGCAATGGCACGGTAAGTCGGGGTCAATGCTTCATTATTATTATCAACTAATTGCAGTAGAATTATCCGTTTTCGGGCTCGTTAAATTTGTGTCAACGACTTAACCATCATCATTAACAGTCTATCGCAGTCCAACGCTGGACATAGACCTCTCCCAATGCGCGCCATTTCGCACGGTCCTCAGCTCGTCACCAACTGTGCTAGGTGCCCATAAAACATCAGAGTTCGTCCGTTAAACGTTGCTAGGATCAGTTGTTTCAGGTAGCCTGAAGTAGCCCGTTGATTTCTAGCATCCCCTTCCCCGCCGTTACCATGGCTGTTACCGTGACTGGGGGCAATTTATTTGTTGTGCTGTCCATTGAGGGGTGATGCCCATGACACAAATGGCAGGACACAAATTTTATTTGTACCGCCGACGCTGTTGCCCATCGGTGGTAACTACATTTAACTGTGCCAGTATGGGAAGGGCTATACCGCCATCGACGGTTTCGCCAGAGCCTCGCCTAGAGTAACTAACGATAGTTACTGCAGGATGTACCGCGTGCAGGTTGACAGTACATCCAAACAAGTTGTTATTTTACAATTTTGTTAAACTTTAAGTTTTATTATGACGTTTACATTACGAACAAAGTTAAATCGATTTAACAACGTGGCACTAGTCTGTACGGTAAACAGTAAATGTCAATCTATCCTGTGTAAAGATTTTTTCTACAATTCTTTTTTATTCTCCTTACAAGACGTGGCCCGTGGCGACAGTGGTAAGTTATCCTGAATATCGCTTCCTTTCCACTTTTCTTTCGATCGGGTTTCTAATAAAGTCATGATGTCATTATACTATGTTCTTTGACGCAGGTAGAAATACTTCCCTTTGTTTGTCCAATATAAGAGAGACTGCATTCGCAGTCAAGCTTGTAATCCTGCAAGGCGATGTTGCATTTCACGGGTCTTAGGAACTAAGAAATCTTCTTCAAGGGCCTGAAATAGGTTTTGATAGACGCACATGGGTCCATGAGCGACAGTTATAGGAAAGACTGTCACTCGTGTTCCACGTCTGCTTCCCAAACAGGATGACGGGGAGGTAACATCTCTCCCTGAAAAGCGAGATGGGGTTCGGCGCCCAGTCAAATTAGTCACTGTCGGAGTCGCGGAAGAATGTAATAGCATCCACGCAATAGGGAACACCGTCAGGTTCAAGTCAGAAAGAGTTCAACATAACCCTTCGTATCTATGAGGATTTCCTGACATTAAAAAGAAAGAAAAGTTTCATAGACGCTCCCCGAGGACTCTTCTGATCTTATCTGTAACACCTCTCAAGTAGGGTAAAATGGTAGGTCTTCGCTCGACTGTTGATTGATGGTTTCACTTGTCTTCTTATATAATATAATTCCTTTTGGGTTTTCAAATCTCTAAAGATATTTTCTACTTGCTGACTTATTCAAATTCACTTACGATATCGATTGTGGTAGGTGAACGAAAGGTCAAGTTATTTCTGGTATCTGAAGTGGTAACGCTCAATTACTTTCAATGTCAAGGACTTTGTTGTCAGCAGAAGAAGATTCATCATCATTAACCACCCCATATACCTACGTCTAACTACTGGGTCTCCTTCTAAGAATAGGGCTTCACTTGTAGTCCTCCACACTGGCCTAATGTAGGTTGGGGACTTCATATGTTTAGTTGCATTGGTAATAAACATTTTCATCACACTTGCTTGTAAATAGTATGGTGGCTAAGTTGACTATGATGCCCCAAATAAAACCCTCGATCCTTTTTTCTCCTCGTTACAGCCATGGTCGGTAAGGTTTTTTGTTTTTTAGCACAAAATACTTTATTAAATAGGTCAGGTTTAAGTTCAAGCAAGGAGGTTACTTATGTTCAAAATGAAAACATTCGCTTAAAATGTTATCTAAACAAAAATTTTAATGCAATTCAGCCACATACTACATAAATTGATTTTAATTATTTTCTGTATAAAATTTAGCATTTTTTTTACAATATGTTAGTTCGAGTTTAATTATCTATGGAAGATTAGCTAGCTGGCCTTCTATTGACAAAAAGAAAAAAACAAAAACCCGCTAATTGCAAAATCCATAATTGTTGTGTTGTGAATTATATTTATTCATACAAGAAATAAACATTGTATTTATTTCCTCGCAAATGTGATGAAAAATATTCTAGGTATATATCACGGACGGTAAAAAACACAAAACTCGAGACATTAAAGACCTCAGCCTTCGGCTTCGGGCTTTTAACAGACTCTAGGTACATGCTTATCTATTTCTGCCTTCAAGCAGTAATGTGAACGTTACTGTTATGATGGGTAAGCTAAAAAGAATTGCTCTATTTGCGAAATATTACTGGTGTAAATATGTGTGTCGTGAACAAGCTGAAAATCATTGCTGTGTATACGCATATGCTCTACGCAGTATGTACTGAGCTTGCTTCCCTGCTACACACTAAATGTAAATAAATAAATAACGCACACACTCCTAGCGCCGCACTAGAGAAACCTTGTCGCGGGTGCCTTGGGAACACACATAGACAACCACAATTACACCCAAACCCACGAGAGAAATAAATGTAGGCCATAAAATATTTCTCCTGACCCGGGAATCGAGTCCGGGACCTCTGCGTGACAGATGACCATGGTAACCATTCGACGATGGAGGCAGTTACATTTTATATTATTGAATTAGTTACGATTAATTATTTGCGTGGTGAATAAATGGTTTAAATATATGGGTGCTGGAGAAATTGTAGGCACATGGGAATTGTCTATTGACAATTCATATAATATTTTATATCTCAGGGTGACGGGTGTGTAGCAGTGCTCCTTAGATCTTTACAGCTTAAAGCTCTTTATGCCATTGTTATGAACAGGCGTGTCGCTCTCTACCAGGCGTAAAATATGCTGCTATAGCGATTCGATTACTTCCGAAGCATCCGTTTTCCCTTCGCTACCAACGCCCTAGAAGATTTTAAAATTCAGCATTATAGCGAGGATCCAATTACATCAGCATTGAACTTTAATTTTGCCGTGTCCAACAAACAATACATTGTATGAACATAAAAGCAAAATTTTGAGGAAAAGCGAAAACCGGATCTTATAATTTTTCACGCTAATTATGTAAAAATATACATACAGTAGTTTAATAGGTAAAAATAAAAAAAAAATCCATCCAGCTATTATAATATTCTTCTTTTTATCCTATCGATGGCATATACTATATTATTGTGGCCCGGAATTCAGCCAAGCCGACCATGTATCTAGTAGCAGCCATTAAATCCTCAAGCGTGCACATGTTAGGGCGCGCACGACACGTTGTGAGATAGATATCCGGCCATTATAACTGTGCCTTACAACATGAGCTGTTTTAGCAAAAAACTATTATTTTAGGAACAGCATAGTTAGCCACTTAATAACCACTATTTTCTACATTTTAATTTAGTTAAAAAAAAGTAAGAATAGTGCAGGAAAAGAAAAGCTTATCAAAGAATAGAATAGAAAAACATTTATTGCAACGCCACAACACATACCCATAGATACTTAGACAAACAAAACAAAACAGAAAGAATTAAAAAGAAAATAAAAAATACAAAAAATAACAACAAAGTAAAATAATAATAATAATTCACACATTCATAAAGCAAAGCAGACAAAAAGCAATAAACAAACTACAACGACTGCAATTCGTTATGTCATTTGTGCGGTTGTGGCATACGCAAGAGGACCTCATTCAGCTTATGCCAAAGTCATAATTAGGCTGTGGCGCTAGTTTTCAATAATCCCTAAGCTGAGAATAGAAAACGCTAGGGGAAGATGTTTGGACATCTGATAAGTCACGATGGTGATCTTAGAAACAACATTAGATAGAAGATAGAAGGAAATAAGGCAGGTGGATAAAGGAAAAATATATCCGAGTCGTATCAAGAAATCAAAGTCAAGCTAATGTGCAAACATAGTTGGCGATTATTCTACTGACAAGCTATTTAATAAAAATTTTAAAACCACTTAAACACAGTGTAATCATTATAACGATAAGTTTACATTCCTAAATCACAGTATGCGCACTGCGCCCTGGTTACAGCATCAAATCAAGATTACCGTACTATTGTAGCGTCATCGGATACATAGTCTAACAACTTTGAAGCCGATCGGCCAACTGGAAATAAAATAAACATTAATTTTATGGCTGAGATCCTTACACCAACAGAGAAAAGGGCTGATGATATTTAAACAATTTACCAAATGTTCATCAAACATAGCTAATAAGCATTCTGATCAAATTAGCCCTTAAAACCGATTTGTGATCAGTCCATCCATTTGGAAGCTACGTATTGATTGATACTGTATTGTACATATTGACATGCAATATAATTTTGTAGTCAAACCTTGAACATTGTGTCTTCCAACATTTGACTTTCGGACAAAGGTATTTCATTACAGAATAAACCGATTGCCATCTATCCGACAAAGTCTGTTCCTATACCAATCATAATATATCCAGAACAATCGGACAAAGAAAGAAGGAATGAGAAAATATTCACTAACGGATCCAATTAAATTGATTAGGAGACTACCTAAGTAACCCGAGATCAATTGTCTCGGATTCCAACTAATGAACTCATTTATTCGATAAGCGTTGACTTTTATATTGTCGACCAAAACGGACAACTTAAGGCTACAAACTGAATGACAGCGAGCAAGGGCAGCTTGCGTGGCTTAATCAAAATGCCGAAGTTTGCATGCTGTTATCGTCCTGTTTGTAGTCCAAGGGGCGTCTAAATTAGACGCTTGTTGAAGCTCTATAGTCGCCACAACAAGTTTTCATACAATTTCTAGAAGCGCGTCACTTGTGCTTTCTGTTGCAGCTAGTGAAAGGCGCATTCGTATTTTGCTTTGCACTACAATGGATGAATATTTAAAATCTTATTATTAAATCGAAGACTTTATCGTAATCTTGAACTATACTAGTAGTATGAGATAGTTCTTATTCCAACCAACTTAAAAATTGAAAGGCATGTTAAGACTTTTATATAAAATTTACTGCCAATTTTGAAAGAAAATCTGCGATCGAAAAAACCTAGCCGAGAAGTCAGGTTTCTTAAGTTGTATGTGTATGTGTTTCTTAAGTCTGTGTCCTAAGATATCTGATACCTAAAAATAACCTTCTGGTTCTAGGCATAAAATAATTAAAAGCAATGAATGCTTTGTCGTCAGAATCTATTTAACTTACTGAATCCAATGACAAAACATCACTAAAATTTGAGCGCTTTTCAAAAGTGAGCGTGATATATCACAGTCGTATCCAAGACGTGCCAAAAATGTGCGGTTGCAGCGTTTCTATAAGAGTCTTATTTGAAGGCAACTTTATTCATTCTATTCGTACAGGCATCTTTTAGGCAAATGTACAATACGAATGCATACAAATAACAAAATTACTACCAAATAATTCCCGGAGCAATAAAAATTATAATACCTGTTTCTTATTTCTTTAATTTCTAAATTACTTACATTTGTGAGGGTTCAGTAGCAATATTTTTCTTTACTACCTCGAAAATCGAATCGAAGATCTATATTCGTAGAACGTAATAAAGAAAAAAAAAACTTATTAAAGATGAAAGAATTTGTAAAGGTAATTCCAAACCTAATCAGTAACAAATATTATATTTTTATGATATCAAGTAACGGGATGAATAAGTCGTGCGCCTGGGTACCACCAGCAACACCATAGCAGTTGCAGTGCCATTCAGAGCTTTAAATCGCAAAGATCCGAGGGGCAATGTTACTGCGCCGATGACTTTGAGACGTAATTTGAGAAGTCCCATGTGCCTGTGGCTTCACTAGCACCCTGACGTTTCAAAAACGGAACGCAGTAATGCTTACACTACTGCTTGATGGTAATAAGTAAGGTGGCAGTACTTCCCTGGACAAACTCTTTCACAAGGAGCTTTACTGCTACTACTGGATAATGGTCATAGTTATAATATAATATTAATAATAATAATAGTAATAATGTGCTAGACAATCACACCAACTACCTGGTCTCAAAATACAAATTTCAACAAAAAAGTTGGAATTCCTTTATACTTTTCTGTTGAATGCGTAAGATGGTTCCTAGAACCAAATGGTTGGCTAGGAGGTCAGGTATCTTGGAGCATCGACTGTACATGCCACCACCAGGGCGCGAATAGCGCGATAGCGATATAATGCGCGAGATACTGCTATTCTCGCACAGAGATCAGGCGCTTTATGTCGCTCTCGCACAAGCCACGACTTGTCGTACTAGCCTTAAAGGTTCGAACAGTCGACTCCTAAAATGGTACACAGTCATTCTCCCACTCTGCTACCATTGCACGAATAAAAAAATTAAATGCGGAAGTTGACCGCTTGGCAAAATTAGCCACATCTCAAATCCAGGAATATACCACACTGCCCTTTTACTGCGAAATCCTACCTAAACATAAAAGACTAATTACTAACAGCTGGAAAGAATTCTTTGATGCTAGGTCCATAGATACATGCATATGGTATAGAACATTGCAATGTGAGCCACACCACATATCCTGGTTTATTAATTATGAGTTGTGCAGGCTAGATATTGTTACAATGTATAGACATTATCCATCGAACAAGTTTGAGTATCTTATGAAAAAATTGAATTCACCAAATTGTGAAGTTTGTAATAAAATTGAAGACGTCCAACACTTGTCGACGGAATGTACCAAGAACGAAAGCTACTACTACTAAAGCGACAACTACTGATGTCTTTATTACAATTGAATCGCTCCAACGTCAACTTCTTCCAAGGGATTCTGTCTGAACCCTTGTCAAAATATACAAAAATGTTGTATGACATGGTAAATCGGCGATAGTTAACGTAGTACATTTAATAATATAAAAAATAATGTTTACTGTAAATTGCATGACAATTAGAAGCATTAGAAGAATTATATAATTAGAAGAATTAGAAGGTTATGATAGGACTGGCATGTTCTCTAGAATAAAGGACCTAAAATTAAACGCAGTTTGTAATAAGTGTACGAAGCGAAGGAGGGTGAAGGAAGTAGTGTTGAGTTACTCATACATGAGGCAACTCGTTTACACCACTCGCCTGGTTGGTTCGTCACAACACCTCATGTCATAAAAATGTATCACCTCACACCTCACCTCATGTCATAGCGTCATGTCACAGCCTCACTCAAGTCACACTCCTTCGAATTCAACAAATGCCACAATGATTGGTTCTGCACTGCCCGCTTTTTATCTGATTTTACATCATATAATCGTACTACCATAGTACTATAAAATTAGTGTTTATTTATACTATATAATAACACTTAAGTTATCCAATTGATTGATACTATCAAGTTATGAAAATTTGCT
The DNA here is from genome assembly GCF_003589595.1 of Hyposmocoma kahamanoa. NCBI lineage: Eukaryota > Metazoa > Arthropoda > Insecta > Lepidoptera > Cosmopterigidae > Hyposmocoma > Hyposmocoma kahamanoa. Next base: position 4,307,955 of record NW_020653993.1, read on the forward strand.
TAATATTCTGTCTGTTAAATAATTGCCGTAAGTGCATTCTTACCACTACCTCACCTCATTTGAAGTAGGACATTGTACCGCCTCATTTTTTCAAATGAGGTTTCTCCCTCAATTTCATTTTAATTTCATATCCTACCCAACACTAGAAGGAAGACGCTTGAATCTCGAATAAATGTGCAACGGCTTATCGATCCAATCCTCGATGTCAGCTCACCGTCCCACCCGGTGGAAATGGCAGCCGACGGTTCTATGAGCTTTCGTAAAAATATCCCACAATGGGGATGTACCATAGTGCCACTCAAAGGCCCTATGATACAGTTCGAAATAAAACAATTTCCTATAGCTTATATGGTAATTTAGTGAACACTTCGATAGCGCGTTCTATTTTGATCCCATCGCCATCTATCGGCAAGACGAGGTTACTAATATTTCTTGTACGTGGTGTTACAAGATTGAAAAAAATATTAAATACGTAACAAATATACTTTATTCTCCATTCTTCCCAGCAGTATTTCACTTTTCTATTACGAATTGCCAATAAAAAGGAAATTCAATCGTTCAAGTTCTGTAACTTTGTTTCTAGAGGCATGATTCAGTTTCAAGGACTCCCCATCCAATTGGGATGGAAAGTCTGTTTTATTGTGTCTGTTTTTATTAACCCACATTCGAATCTTTGTGTTACAAAAACCCATTCAAAGCCGCAATGGTGTGATGTATTGCATATAGAAGTAGACACGTATTTCAGTTCATTTTTTAAAACGCAAGCTTCAGAGTTATTTGTCACATAAAAAAGTCTAACTATAATAGCCATTAAGAAACTATTTAAATTGTTAATTCTGCAATATGTTTCGTTTGTATTTAGCATTAGAAAGAATACTGTGCTCCAAATCACAAATGGTTGACGTTGGTCAAAAAGCCTGTCAAGCGAGTCATGGGCAAAGACCATCATGGAGTGCAGGATCGGAAAGCAATGAGGTTATTGGCTTCTTTTCCTTCTCATCGCATCGATGGCATACACTATATTATTGCGGCCTGAAACTTAGCCACGCTGATCACGCCACAAGTAGCCGCCATTCTATTAATCATAACGCATACACATAGTCCCGTACTAAAACCCAAAATCGCAGACGGCATGGATAAACTCATGAGATAAATAAATATAGGCCATGCAAATATTCCCGGGGTGAGGATCCTCCATTAAAACAACCGTTCGGTCAGGGATGCAGTTAAATGCTGAAGTATTAAATGCACAGTTGAGCGTTTAGCACTGGCAAAACTATCTATTTATTTTATCAAGGGT
>NW_020653993.1:4309264-4415628 GCF_003589595.1 Hyposmocoma kahamanoa
CAAGGGTTGTTAATTTGGTTGCATTACATTAAGAATATGCAAAAGCCGGTGTGTGAACATGAAGGAAACGTGATATGAAATCAGCATGCAAAATTTGTATATACAATCCATTTTTTTGTATTTCAGTAACTTTGTGCTTTAAGATACGAGTTTGAGAAAGTAGGGCGACGATATGCATAGAAATTCAATTCTTTGTTGTAAACATCAGAAAAAATAAAGCTGAAGACGTCGTGCGAATGGATTTTAGGACATAAGGATGGAGTATTCTGGATTTTCTGGTTATCCGAAACAGGAATGTTGACAGTAGAAATAAATTGTATTTCCCTTCAGATCCATATGAAGAACATTTTGGATATACCTTCTAACATTATCTCTAAAAATTGTATATAACAATATATTTAGGATGCTGTTGCATGTTTTTCTTTTATGCTAGCAAGTGACGGGACGAAGAAGTCGTGGGCCTGGTGGTAAGCGACTCGCCTGTCCGTAACAGTGCAGCTCAAAGGGTACTGACACTGTGCCAGTCACAGTGAGACATAAATTAACAAGTCCCATGTGCCTGTAATTTTACTAGCACCCTTACCCTTCAAAACCAGAACGTGGTTATGCAAATAACTGCTGCCGCGAGTCTGATGTACACGCAGATGGGTTTGCCGCCATCGCTCTCATCATTCTCGCAACATCAGCCCCGCCCATGCCCATTTTTTCTTTCTCCACGTTATCCAAGACATCTTTAACTTTAGACCTATTTCAGATTCAAGCGTTACTTATTCGGTCCAGCAAGTTGACTCAGAGCATTGCTCTCTACATGTCCCTCTACGCAACTCGAAACTTCGCAGTGGACTTTTGTATAAGAGTCATGGTTTCTGCACCGTAAACAACCACGGGAAACTGATCTATCGCCAATTTTAAATTACAACTGATCCCCTCTATATTTTGCAACTTCCAACGGATCCCCTCATTATATTTGTAAGGTAAGTACACTCAATAGAAAACAAAGTTTTGGAAACAAAGTTAATAAGTTAGTACAGTTAGTGATGTTATTTTCTAATAAACTACATAAAATAAAATACAACCCTCAAATACCTTTGCTTGTTGACTGTACCACAGTACCACCGAAAATAAACTTGTAAATACCAGCGTATCAGGTGGGAATAAAATATTAATATTTATTCTTGATCCCCTGCATTGGGGGTCCGATGGGAAAGGAAAATAATTGAAACTAAAACGGATCCCCCAGGGATCGATTTTAGGGGATCGGATGGAAATAAGCCACAACCACGGGCATTACATACTGCTCAAAGATCTTGACTTTGATATGTAGATGTAGGGGTATTTTGCCAAGTAGTGTTTGTTTGTTGGCACCAAATGCAGCGTTCGCCTGCGCAAGTCGCCGTTCAACTTCCGCTGTCTGGTTCTTTAAGCCCAGTGTAACCTTACGTTCCAAATATATGTATTCATTAGGTCACCACTGGAAGCTGGTAGTTAGTATATTATAGAAAAATAAATCAAAAACAAAAACATTTTTGAAATTGGTTTATATTTCAATACCTCCCACGTAAGTTATTGTAAGTGAAAATGCCATTTTTTGCTTTTTAACTTAAATGTACCCTTTATTATGTATATTATAGGTTCCTTATTTGAAAGTAAAGAAATCACTTAGGGTTATATTTATTGCCAAACATGGAACCTATAATATACATAAAAAATATATTATTTAAGTTAAACATCAAAATATGATATTTTGATTTACAACATACGTGTGAGGTATCGATTTAATTTTAAACTTTGCCAACGACAATTTATCATAATACTAATCATAGACAATTGACTAAAGATATTTTCTTTTATATTATGTTTAGAGGAAATTGAAACAGATTTAACAACTTCAAGCAATTATATATTTAATTGAGTTGTACTCGAGTACATTTCATATTTATGATTTCCGTTTACCCGGTTGTACCGGATGCAGTAAACATGTTATGAGTGTGTTTATGCAGCTGCAATTATTGATTTTATATAGAAATGTATTATGCTCAAAAGAGGTAATTTGTTGTTAATTGTACAGATGTTTACAGAAAAAATTATATTTTTTTTAACTACCAGCGCATAGTGGGCATAAACTGATTCACGGACTTAGGATTAGGATACGTGACATTGAAAAGATTATTTTTTTTAAACTACCTATGGTTAATTTTTCTACGTAATCTCATTTTAACTCTGTTCACTTTGATCGGTTATATTCCATCATAATCAATCCACCAAAATGTTTTTTGTGTCAAACTAAAAAATAAGCTCTGTTTCAGCTATCACTTCCTCGTTTGATGCAAACTCTCTGTCTGTATAACTTAACTTTCGATGAGGCCCAGCCGTTTATACTTTGGACGTTGGAGTCCCGAATTCGATTCTCGGTGGGACCAAATTGAGAACTGAACTTTTCTAAATTGGTTCTGGGTAGTGGCCCAGAGTGAATTACGTTGCTCTGGTGCTCATAGTACAGGGAAATTCTAGTTTGAGACCAGACAATTGGTGCGAGCGTCTGGGACATTATTATTATTATTATTATTATATAATATTATATTATTATTAATATCTAAATTATGTGAAAATAAACTACTTTTTAAATGAAAACTTGCATATTTAAAAAAAATCATGAAAAATACCGAAATTTTGCCTCTAAAAGCTGTTGATAGATTCCTGTTTTTTTACAGAAAATAATTGGAACTATACTCTTGCAAGTCAAATAAATTACAATGTCATATATTTTGAGCCAAAAATATCATGTTTATTTTTCCATACAAAAAATTAAACAATTTCTTTTTCTCTGGAACTATAAACGTTGTCAAAAAGGAATGTCATTATTAATCATACAACAAATTGAGCTCGATATTGCACAAATTTTTACTATGTCCACGAATTATAGTTGGGTCCCACTGTGCAGCAGTGCTTATTAAAGACATCTTCATTGACATAAAGTGAGGGTCCCGATTCTTGAGCGACAGATAAACATGTCACAGTAGAGAAATGTCGATAAAACGTGGCGGATGTCGATCGTAAACAGTTTTTGGTATACTCAGAATCCTCTATAAAGGTAGATGTAGAGACAGGGATATTACACTCAAAGTCATGTGTAAATAGGCAAGATAAGGCAATCTAGACTATTATTTTGTTGAAGTATAGAATACAGCGACCATTTCGTTATATACATACCTATATTTGACTTGACAGCTCTTGAATATAGTGCAAAAAATCTTGAAAACGATATAATAGAAACGTTATATTAACTGGAATGTCGAAATCTTTCGCCTAAACACCTTTATTGAAACTATACGTATGAAAATATAAGTTTTTTTTCAATAATGATATTTTTTGCATTACAAACATTACTTTAAATACTTTTAACCTGTCATCATCATCAGCTTATCGCGATACACTGCTGGACACAGACCTCTACCAATGTGCGCTGTTTCGCTCGGTCTCAGCTTGTGGCATCCATCTGCCACTATATGGTCAGAAGACATCTTACGCTACATTTGACGAGCCGTAAACTCGTCGTTATCGTGTATTAATATAGTCCATGATTTCGAAAATTAAGTCGCATTGTATGATTAAAGTAACAAGATTTAAAATAATCTCAGTGTAGAGTACCAAAAAACCGACCTCAAAAGTTCGTGAAATTACATCTATTTGCCAAGTTTTATTGAAATCCACACTAGTTTGCCACCCTTAGAGATGGCTATTTGCTTCAAATTTAAATGGGAACACTAACGAGGTACCCGTTTTCAAAAAAAAAAACCATCAAAATCGGTTCAAAAATGCCGAACATGCATACAAAAATCTTTCACATTTTGTCAATTAAATTCAAGCATTCACGTGAATTAAACTGTAACACGTAACTACGTCACGCGTCCTAGAGACATGTGTTCCTAACGATTTTAGTTTTTTTTATATATTTTTTCTATTTTTTTTTTAAAACGTGGATGTAAATACTATAGCGCCTTGGAGACCACAATATATCTCTAGGTTGCGTGACGGGTTAAACAAAAAAAACGACGAAAATTGGGAATCTTTAAATTAAATTCAAAACTTTCCATTTTTAGTGTGAATTTAGATTATTATTTACATTTCCATGTTACGTTTGTTTCATATAGATAAAGATACAAAGATTAAAGTAAACAAATGCACAATCAACCACAGACACAGCATTACATTTTGAACTTTGAACAATTCTTATCGCAAATGGCATAAAGTTGATTTTAAATCTGAGTTGTAAAATTGAACGTACTTTTGACCGCACGTACGTTCCGTAAATGGCAATAGCAAGATAACATCCATTTATTAATACAACCGCCATTAACACCTTTTATAACAAGAGAGAAGGCAAAAAACATGAAATTCCCTAATTACTCGTTCGGAACACGTACAGCCCCTCTCTGTAGATCGTAATTTTTATAGTAACGATTGCAATTTTACATTTATTGTAACATTAAGGAGGGCGATATTCGTATCACAAATACGGGCGGCCATTTTGTGAACGATGTGAATTCAAAATGGTGGCAGTGACATATTGTGTCATAGATTTTTTATTATTTTCATAAGATACGTTTGTGAATTGTATGGTGGAAGTGAGTTATACAAAATTATAATAACACTAATGTGCCAATCACGTTAATTATTACCTAATCTCAACTAAGGAATGTCCTACATTGTGGATACCAAAGTCGAAGTAAAGTCAGGAGCACTAACTAACCTGAACCTCCTGATTACTAATTTAGAAATGTTTATTTGCCAAACAGGTTCTAACAGAAATCGAACTGTCTAGCATGTACGAAGCTAAGTTACGTAATTTAAGGGATTATTATTTTATTACATGAGATTTTGTAAAAGCGGTTACTAAACTACTAAGTTACCGTTAGACTCAGACTTCTGAAGTATCTGAAGTTTCGCTTATCTATGAAGACTTAAAACTATGACTGAAAATGTGAATGTTAATTGCATTTTAATAATAACTAATGGAATGGCCACCATAATGGAAATTTAAGATAGGCGTTGGAAAGTAATTACTCAAATCGCATAATGTCCGAATGGAATTACTCGGCAATTCCTCAGCCGATATGCATGAAATTTGAAAGTGGCATAAAAAATACAATTCTACGTACTATGACGGACCCCAAATTTAGAATTTAGTTTCTAAGTTAAGTAACTACATATATCGAATTCTTAGATTTTCGCGATTGTTACACATAAGAAATAAAACTATTTTTCCGGATTTTATTTTTTATAATAATTCTAATTTCCATTATTAATTAATAATAAATTGAACTTAATAAAAAGTCATATTATTGTAATAAAATAATTTGTAAAACATAATGTAAATTGGAATGTGTCTTTGTAAAATTAAAATAAGATATTTAATTAATAACTTGTAAGTATAGTGAAAAAACAGGGTGGTTTGCATTAATATCAGACATAACTGGTTGATGACTGTACCACCTCCTGTAACCTGTAAAGGGCCCGAAACAAATATACCTACGTGATTTAAATCCGTTTAATTTCCTAACTTTACTTCAAATTACACTTCAAATCAATAGAATGGTCACCATGCTGGTCTGCTACGCAGTGGTCCCGGGTTCGATTTCCGGGTCAGTGTTGTCTATGTGTATGTCCATGGCACTCGCGATACAGGGTTTCCCTAGTGCGGAGATATGAGTGTGTATTCACACATTTAAAATTCTACAAATTGATGACAAACTTTCTAGAAATGTGTAGATTTGCGAGATTATCTAAATTCCAGTATGTAGCTGTGTAAATAGGCAGCTATGTAAATACCACTGTGAGATCCAACCAAAGCCAAAAACAAAGTTTCAGGGGTATAGCTACTCTTTTCTACATAAAGTGCTTCTATTTTCTCAATGTCCGTCGGCAATCATCGGATTTCCGAATGCACACGAATATTAATTTTCACACACATTAATTAGATTTAAAATTTATAATAATTTGAACTACGAACAACGTATTTGTTGTTGTTTAGATGTCCGTGTGAACCATATAGAGATGTAAAACTATTTCCCTATTTTTTAATAACATTTACTCCATGTCAATAAGCAATTTAACAAAAATATGAAGTAAATAAAGTGTGCTTCTTTTATTATAATTCATTCATTAATTTCATTTCAAGCCGTTTGCACCCATTGCTGAGTATGGGCCTCCTTTCTATTGCACCATATTTTCCGGTCCCTTGCGAGTCGTGTCCAGTGGTTCCCAACTATGCCTTTGATGTCATCAATTCAGTAATGGCTTTCGTCCATTTTCCACCGTCTCTTCTAGCCAAGTGCTCACCTCCACTTAAGCTTGGCTATCCTCTTATCCACGTCTAGTACCTTTGTGCGACGTCGAATGTCTACATCGGGTACGTGGTCCAGCAGAGAAATTCCGAGCATGACGCGCTCCATTTATATAACTAAAAATGAATATTTTCCCGGTTTAACAAATATTTCAATCCAGACCGTGTCTGAACGCATTTCTTCATCTGACTTAGCCATTAAGTTAGTATGTTCGCCATCGATGGAATAATCACTTTTCGCGCTGCTTCTTGTAAAAAATACAAACACTCGATGTAAATTATCTGTCGTGATTTAGCGGCGTTCGTCCCATTGCATAATAAATAAAAATGTAAATGTAAAAAATGTAATAGCATCTCTATATACTTCTAAGTCGCTGAAAGCGTCCGATCCGACCACAGGCAAAAAGCAATTGAATTAAACCAGACGACAGCCAAAACAAGAAGTTTGCCAAGGGATATTGAGAAAATAGAAGAATTGATCAGAAACCAATTATATAAAAAACAGAAACGGAACCTTTTTGAAAATTTGTTACATAATGTATGATGCATCCAATAATCAATAAGTATTTTCACACAATGTAACATGTTTCTAGAACAGAACGTAAGACTGCATAGTAATTTAGATTCAACCTTCGCGCGTACTATGCATTAAACAAACCTAATATACCGCAAATAAATAAGGCTGAGATATCTGCTACAGCATAAATAAAACCAAGTAAGTCAAGTTAATATAAATAAGAAATTTAACAAAAATTAAGTACTGTGAATAGCGACATCTCTAGCCGGTTTGATAGATTTCTCATAGATGGCGCTACGGTTATAGTCATTGAAAAAGACCAAATACAAAAGATTCAACAAACAAGCACATAGAGAAATTTGTGAGTTTCGCTGGTTCGTTCCGTGGCTTAGTAGGTGTAGCGTCTGGCACGGTTTACTAGTAGACGTGAGTTCGAAGCCGACCGGATCGAAGGAATTTTTTGTAAGTGTTCGATCTTTATAGTAATGTTTAAAAAACAGCCCACATTATAAAACCATACAAGTCTGTAATAAAATACCTGACATAATAAAAGAGGTCAAAGTGTTACTCTGTAGGTGAGTTCTTAAACGACGATTGTAAATAATGATCGTAATATATATTGTAATACAAATCTAGATATATTTGGAATTTTAAATTAAATATAAATAATTCAATTCAATTCGATTCAAAAACATAAAATCCATAGTTATCATTACGTTCAAGTCTAAAATGTACCTAAATTTTAATTCAAATCTTAATTTAAGTGTAATTAATTATACCTATACGAGGTATCACATGCATGTACGTACGAAAATAGTTCTATTATATATTTAGTGACGGGACATCCATACAGTTGCAGTGCCACTCAGAGCTTTAAATCGCAAAGATCTGAGGGGCGCTGCCACTGCGTCCGTCACCCTGAGACATAAGTTGACAAGTCCCATGCGCCTGTAATTTCGCCAGCACCTTTCAAAACTGGAACACAGTAATGCTGACATTACTACTTGGCGGCAGAAATAGGTAAGGTGGCAGTACCACCTTCGATGAAACTCAGTATGATAATAATGAAATCTTATATCAGGAGCTCCACTGCTGCTAGAAAATAGGTAGTGAGTTCGGGTCAAGTCTTTATTTATTCCATCAGTGTGGTCAAGTCATTTACAACAAATGGCATATTCAGCTTAACAAAAAAAATATTAACTGTGTACATTATACACAACCGTCAAAAAAGGTCACTAAGCGATCCCTTATGGCTCGATCTTAAAGCTCAATTTACATTGCCACGAAATGAAAGCAAATTTTCATAACAAAAATGTACATAGCATTACGAACGTTATGTCCATTGAGTTAGAATGTTTAACAACAAAGCGTTGCTACGTCACCAATGATGGCAGGTGTAAAGAACATTTTTTTATCCATGCTTATTATTTAGGTTAGATCTGTCCTTGACCTGTTCGCGTAATTGAAACTGGTATAGGTAAGTAGGTAATTGAATTATGTAGCAGTAATACTTCGCTAGCCAATTTATTATAAAGTTCACAAAGTACCTATTGATACCTTCGAACCTATGATATTATTATTTGAATAAATTAAGTTTTTGGAACCTACTAATGCTTAGTGCTAGATAGTACGTAATGGTAGAGGAAAAGGAACAAAATTGGAAGATTTGATTTTATATTAATTTATTACCAGCGTCAATTTCTGATTCTGAACGTGAATTACTACTCGAATTCGAATGTTTGCAATCTCTCCATTCTAATAAAATCATTAGGGATGGCACAGATATGGATATAAATGATAGTATATATGAATAAATAATTAATTACTGCTAATTTTTAACGTCTATTGAATACAATTCATTACAAACATGGCTTTAAAATGAGTATTATCTGTAGACTAATCGAATTTCGGGGAAAAATATTGTAATTTTTTTTTTATATAACGCTAAGTGACAGGACGAACAAGTCGTGCGCCTGGTGGTAAGCGACACGCCTCCATAACAATTGCAGTGCCATTCAAGAGCTTTAAATCGCAAAGATCTTATGGTCACTGCCACTGAACCAGTCACCCTGAGACATCGAGTTGAGACATATATATCGTCGAAACGCAACGCAATCTCCTGGGAAGCACTGCCACCTCATCTATTTCTATCCCGAAAATTATGTACTTACTACATAATATTACTCTATGTATAAGTGAAGGGGCAAATAGTTAAAAGCGTTGCCTCAGCCCGTTTCCTTTGACACGTCTACAGCTTTGACATCGCGAGTGTATCGCAAAACTAACCTGTTTACACTTACGAGCAAATAAATGGACACATTTGCATATTACTTTACTGCGTTACCAAGTTTGCCAAGGACACTTTTTTAGTATGATATTATTTTAATTTAAGATCATAATTCTTCACCTTTTCCGGATTTTACATGGAGTGAATGTACATTCAGTAGCAGTAGAGCTCCTTGTGAAAGAGTCCGTCCAGGGAAGTACTGATACCTTACCTGCTTCTGCCACCAAACTGTAATGTGAGGATTGCTGTGTTCCAGTTTTGAAAGGTAAGGTGAAATTACAGGCACATGGGCCTTTTTAAGCTATGTTTCAAAGTGATGGCCGTAGTTTTCCTCAAATCTTTTTGATTTGAAGCTCTAAATTGCACTGCAACTGTTATGGACAAGCGTGTCGCTAATCACCAGCCGTCCCGTCACTTGGTATAATAAAAAAGATATAAGAGGAAAAAACGGACATTTTGCGAATGAATATTCTGTGAACGAGACATCCTGCCAAAGAGACATTTTACTAAAGGGGCATTTTGCAAAATAGACATTTTGCGAAGGAGGAATTCTTTGAATTTGACATTTTGCGTCCAGCAGACATCTAAAGCGCCTTCAAATTAGATGCGCGCGCATCTCACGACAGTGGCGCTGCAACTGAGCTTCTAAATATTGTTATGAATTCCAAATTAGTAGTGGCACATCTACAAGAGGCTAATTTTGTTCGGGTGCCAGTGTGAGAGCGCTGATGCTGCATGTTATCACTGCTTTTGTTGTATGGGAGTAATGTTGTGGAGAGAATGGTAGTATAACCAAAATTCCAAAGGGTAAAGAACTAGTGGTAATAAATCCAGTTTTAAAATATTTATTCCAGTTTTAACAATATTTATGACCTTTCAAAGTGTTTTTTCGCACAAGAGATTTTTGGTAACTGGTAAACGGCTCAAAAAAATAAAAAGGGAAGACGTGTTCGCTGCCGCAATTCGGCAGGGAGTGACGATGGAACGAAACAAAATCCGAATGTGCGGCAAAAGAAATATGGACAATTCAAAATTTAAATTTAAATACGAGTGGCCAGGAACCGGAGAAAGGCGGGAAAAAGGATATAAGGAGGTCACACCGTCACAATTTGAAGGCATCCTTGTAGCCTCAAGTTTCACCTATCGTACCTACTGTAAAAAAATATGAAATGACTACCTTGTACAATCAGCAGTACGATATTTTTTTAATGTGTCCGTTTTTCTTAACCGCAAGTGTAAGTTGTTTTGCCGATAGTATCGGCAGGTAAAACTGGAGAACATTCACAACAGATTTTGCATTGCGATAAGCTTACGTGACACAGATGTTTTGATTCATTTTTATGCGGTTGTCTCACTATATATATATACACACCATTAAATTTCTGTTACCTGTTTCAATTAAGAAAAAGTGTATTTTATGTTATTTTATGTAAAGTATATTATTTTTGCTAACGCCTTTTTTGTCGAAACTTAGTTTGAGTTGTAGATCAATATTTGGATAAAGTCGAACATAGTTAAAGTCTATTGTAATTTGCCTACAAAAAAAATATCATATTTGTTTTGTATTTCGTTATACTTATCTTTCTGAATTTAGAGCCGGCGTTCTGAAAAGGACAGACGCCTAGGTAAGCTGGAGGGGGAAAAAGAGAATTAGTAAATATCGATAAAACAAACACGGAAAATAAAATAAGTGAAGAAATACTTAGTAACGGAGCACCGGGCCGGCGTTGTGAAAAGAACACAAACGACCAGGTGAGCGCAGGTAGGCCGCGGCAGCGGCGCGGCATGGACAAAAGGCGGGACACGACCGGAGTAGCAGAGCGGAGCAGGTACCTGGAACACAACCGACTGGGATGAGTGTCAGTGATTGAGTCTGTGAAACTGATGATTTAACAGCTTATATTATGGTAATTTAGTGAACACTTCGATAGCGCTTTCCATTTTGATCCCACCGCCATCTAGCGGCAATGCGAGGTTACTAATATTTCTTGTACGTGGTGTTACTATAGTTAATAATAAACATTAGACAACATTACATACGTTACTCTGATCCCAAAGTAAGTACTAAAGCACTTGTGTTATGGAAATTGGAAACAACGACAGTAACACAAACACCCAGACTCGAGACTATAATAGAAAAGTTAGGTTTCTACATTGGCCTGACCGGCACGAACCCAGGACAGCGATGGCAACACCATGAAAACCGGTGTGTAAGCCATTCAACTACGAAATTCATCAATACAAATGCAGATTGAAATATTTTAAATACAGTTAATAACATTTATAGATGTACAAACATTATTAACATCATTGTGCCCAGGTTTTATTAATTACTTTACCTACAGGTATAAAACTTGTTATTTAGTGCCTAACTAGGGCTCAATGTTTTAGCATTTTAGTGTTTTATAGTTTGCAGTAATCATTGAGTGTGGTATTAATAAAACCTTTGCAAAGTGCCACAGCATTGAAATTTTAGTATCAATAAAATTAATGTCAATTGCTTTATCGAATGAAGGCATCTGGATGCAAGATTAATGTCGATTGTCGATTGAGGTGGTTGTAGGGTTTGTGATTTGTGCTAAATTGACCTGGGTCGCAGACAGTTCTTATTGAGTACAGTAAGCGTTTGAGTATGGAAGAACAACTACTTTTTAACCAATTTCAAAAAAAGGAGGAGGTTACCAATTCGACTGTATGTTTCTTGTTTTTTTTTGTATGTTACGCGCTAACTCTGGCGCATTTGTGAACAGATTTTGATTTTTTTTTTGTTGGAAAGAGGGTGACTCGGTAGTGGTCCCATTTAAATTTGAAGAAGATATTCCATCTCTAAGGGTGGCACATTAGGGGTTGCATCCGGTTTCGCGCACTTTCCGGTAACCGATTTCAATAAAATTTGGCACATAGACGTAATTCCACAAGTTTTTTAGGTCGGTGTTTTTAGTAGACTGAGATTATAGTAGCAGTAGAACTCCGTGTGAAAGTGTGCGTCCAGGGAAGTACGAAGTGCCACCTTCCTTATTTCTGTCGCCAAGCAGTAATGTCAGCATTACTGTGATCCGGTTTTGAAGGGTGTAAGAGTGTTGTTGAAATCACAGGCACATGAGACTTGTCAACTTAAATCTCAGAGTGACGGGCGCAGTGGCAGTGCCCCTTATATCTTTGCGATTTAAAGCTCTAAGTGGCACTGCAACTGTTATGAACACGCTTACTCTCACTTAGTATTTATTATAAAAACAACTTGCTGGACAGACACCACGTCCTTGTAGTCACGGGTCATTGCAGTCCCATTGAAACTCCACTGAGTTTATATTGCATTAATGATAATATTTGTCATTCTAAATCTAGTTGCAATGGCAGTTGGGTCTCAATAGAGTGGCGGTGGAATGGCAGTGATTCAGTCACTAAAGATCGATGTTGCCCTATGAAACTACCATGGTAGTTACTATGCAATGAATATCTTAATTTTTATCTCGTTTAAGCAATTTAATCTTCAAATTCATTCATTGGTTTCAGCCCGTTTCCACCCACTGCTGATTAAAGGTCTCCTCTCTATTGCGCTATTCTTTCTGGTCCCTTGCGAGTCGCGTCCAGTGGTTTCTAATTATGGCCTGGATGTCATCAATACATCGGGCAGGTGGCCTGCCTCTTGGTCGTTTTGCGTCTCTTGGCCACCATTCAGTTACGGCTTTCGTCCATCTTCAATCGTTCCTTCTAGTTAAGTGTCCATCTCCACTTAAGCTTGGCTATCCTTTTACTCACGTCTACTACCCTAGTGCGACTGTGCGACTCCGATGTCTACATTGGTAACGTGGTCTAGTAGAGAAATTCAGTACATGGCGCGCTCCATTGCCCTTTACGTTACTCCCATCTTGTGCACGTATTCTTTCGTGACCGGCCATGTCTCGGAAGCATAAGTAAGTATAGGTTGAACACCTTGGTCTTCAGGCATTGTGGGGTTCTAGACATGAAATTAAAATCAAATTATTAGTAGACTACGTCATCGACGTACCATCGACTCGCCATTGACGAGCTGAACACCAAAACCATCGAGTATGTAATCAGAAATAGATACGAAACGTCATTTAATTTGTTTGAAAACTATTCTGCCATGTCATTACGGTGACAACTGCGCTCCGATTGGCAAGCCCGAATCTAAAAGACTTGACGGGTATCGTCAATTGTTTAACTTAAAATCGACCAGTTTAACTTGAGCTTTGCTATAATGGACGAAAATTGAAAAATTGCATATTTAGTATTTAATTACCGATGTGATTCCGTTTGTTTTGTAATTAGATGTTTTATTGTTTTTCCCACACCACCGAATGGAACAGCCCCCCATAATTAGAGATATTATCTTTATTACAATAAATGCAGCATATTTTTGGAATATACGGAGACGTACACACAGGTCAGTTGTTGGCGGAGGATCGATGACCCTCATTTCGTCTCTATTTCTGGTTATATACTCGATGACTAAAATATTGCAATGGCAGTTGAATAGTAGCTCGATGGCTAGCCACAGCTTTTAACTTTTAGCAGAATACCAAACGTACAAAACCTGCCATTGACACTCTATCTCACACAACTGAGATTATTTAAAATTTGCAGCAGATTTGGGGCCCTGAAGTAATGGGTCAACTTGTAAGATTATTAGTTATAGGCATCCCTGTAATAACTTTTAGGCTTATAATGAAATTGTACCATAGCGTAACAATCTTTATTTCATCGCGCTTTCTGAGCTATTCAGAACATTCCGAGTTAAACGTGCAATTCGGATTCGGATACGATATCGTTATCCAACAGCATCTACGGAGTTAGTCAACGAAATTGATTATAAGAAAAATGAAAATATTTTATAAATTTTATATATATTTTTAAGATTTAAAAGGTCTAAAATATAGGCATGCATTAGTCTTGCATTAAAATAAATTAATAAAATTGAACAAAATTCAGACTTTACGTAAAATAATAAGAGATTTCTATATAGATGCCTTACTTTCTCAAACTCGTATCTTATAAAGAGTGATTATTCAAGAGACGGCAAAACTTTCTATTTATTTTAAATTTCTTATCCAGGGTGTTAATTTGGTTGCATTAGTTTAAGAATAGCTAAAAGCCAGTGTGTGAATATGAAGGAAACGTGATGTGAAACCAGCATGTAAAATTTGTATATACAATCCATTTTTTGCATTTCAGTTACTTTGTGCATTAAGATACGAGTTTGAGAAAGTAAAGCGGCGATTCTTACTTTGTAAACAATGGGATGTTCGGTAACTTTCATTCGATAACTGTGTTCTGATTAACATTTGTTGCCTTTGACTGTCGAGAAGTAATCATACTGGTGTGACGTCATTTCGGTTCGGTTCCGAATACGACAGTTTGACGTTCGATTCGGGTGTTGTGAATAAAAGTGAAAAGAAATCGGTTGACAATGTTCTGAATCGAACCCCTGTACCCTTATTCTTAAAAACCTGAACACATCAATACTTCCCTGGACGAACTTCCTTCTACTGACATTAAAATCCCTTTGTAACGCAAATATCTGAATCGAAGTTTGGGAGAGCTAACTCAGTTACAAGCGCCGAGTTTAGATCTATCCAGCAATGCATTTTTGGCATAAAGGATTCAAAATCTATGGCAAATGTACAATATTACTAATTTCATGGGCCAATAGTTACTTGTTAGTGTTAATTTTTAATAAATAAATGGTGATTGATAACTCTAGATTAAAATTAATTATTATTTACATCTAAATTTAATGAATCAATCATTTGAATCAATCCAAAGGCCGAGTTGCTTATCATAAAACATGCCTTAAGGCTATATAATATTAGTCTGACCAAAGAAGGTATTGCTTTATTCAAAATGTATTATGATAATAATTACATGTTATATATTTCTGTCTCTATTGAATAATAAAATTACCTTATCTAAGTCAAGGACATCAAAGTGTTCATATCGACTTCAAATATGGAGGTCAATGAAATTATTCTGTGTACATATATTGTTTAAGACGTTATGAAACACAACACATTACTCTTGTATCTTATCCAATGTTAGGGGATGATTCTACCCATCGGCTCCGTTCTTCTTATAGTTACCATCGTGGTGAAAGGAGTTATTAAGGTACTCGCTGATTATTGCCCGTCGTCCGTTGCCCGTACGTCGTCGTATGGGCCTTTTAGTGTAACTCTGTCAGTTCCATTGATAATTTAAATGAGTATTTTACGAAGCATTTTATTTATTTTTATTTTCGTAAATGCAATATAAGTTTATGAGTTCATTTTTCGATAACTTCAATGAACAACTTAATTTTTGGGTCATCACTGTTTTAATTTTGTTTCTTTGTTTCCTTATTTATTTTTTCACAAAATTCTTTTTTTGTTTTTCTTCTTATTTTGCTTTTAGTTTCATTATTTTCTTTCACAAAATTTGGGGAGTTCAATATTAGTAAATAAAATAACGCTGTTTACATTAAAAACAGAAAATGACCAAAAAGTTAAGTTGGTGTAGTATTCATTGGAGGTATCGATTTAGTAGCATTTGTAGCTACTAAAGAACTCATCCAGAGAAGTTATGCCACCTTACCTAATTCTGCCGTCAAATAGTTATGTAAGTATTACTGAATTCCGGTTTTGAAGGGTGCTAGTGAAATTATGGGCATACGGGATTTATCAACTTTTGTCTCAGAGTGACGATCGAAGCGGCAGTGTCTCTATAATCTTTAAAGCTCCGAGTGCCTCTGCGATTGCTATGGAACGGTGTGTCGCTTACCACCAGGCGCACGACTTCTTCTTTCCATCACCAAAATCATAAATAAAAACCGACACAAACTTGTCCTCTGCAGGTCCTCGCAACCTTCATCAGGTTATCGACTCATCTTGTAGGTAGTCTCCCCAATCCATATTGTTCAAAACCATTTCGGGTTAGAACGATGGTCTTAAAAGAGCAACTTTGGGGTGATTTTATCTAAAAGGTAATTTATAATTCTGAACGTTGAAAATACATCAAATGTGTAATTCTCACGACTTCGCAACAAAAGTTAAAAATATCACAGCATTGGCTGGAGTTTGGAGTTAAATAATTTCAAAGTTTTTAACTCTATTTGGGATTGCTGAATTTCGGTATAGAGCTGTGTTAATTGACATAGTTAATTTTTAACGAACTTCAAAAAAAGGAGGAGGTTCTCAATTCGACTGTTTTTTTTTTTGTATATGTATGTATGTTACGCGATAACTCCGGTATTTGTGAACCGATTTTAATGATTCTTTTTTGTTGGAAATAAGGCACCTCTATAGTAGTTCCATTTAATTTTGAAGAAAATCATTCACCTCTAAGGGTGGCTGTTCACGCATGAAGTTTCATTTTTATAAATAGCGCCTAAATTTTTTTATATAGAGCAATTTTTTTAAGGGTTGATTTTGCTATTCTCCAATTCAAGGCGTTTTTCTCTCTCAATATACCTTGAGTAGTGAGAACTGATTTTAATTATCTCCTGTGTCTAGTTCCGTATAGTGGCGAACTAGAGGATGTACCGGAACCGGGTTTGCGCACTTTCCGGTAACCGATTTCAATAAAACTTGGCAAATGCATGTAATTCCACGTACTTTTGAGGTCAGTTTTATTAATACTCTGTACTCAGATTATGTATTGATTTATTCGCCCGTGTATAGGCCACTAAATGTGACGTTTTTAATGTAATTTGACGCTGCCGCTGTGGAAATAAATAAAGCGAAACAATTCGTATCCCTGTCCAATTGCTATCAAATAAGTAATACTCGACCGAATCAAAACATAATGTCAAGTATGAACATTCATTCGCATCATGCGTCAAATGAAAACATTTGGTCTAGTATTACTTATTTTGAAAAGTAACGCGGTTATCACACATTATAATATTTGCCATTATGCCTAAAGAGGGAGTAGAGTCGTTATTGGCACGCCTAAACAGCGTTCACACGAAAATCACATTCACCGTGGAATGAGAGCAGAACGGGGTTCTTCCTTTCTTGGATAGGTTGGTGAGACGTGAACATAACGGTCGGTGGTCTCATGCGGTGTATCGGAAACCAACGCACACGGATAGATACCTGAGAGCGGATTCACATCACCACCCGGTACATTTAGCCTCAGTTCCGCGGACGCTCATTAATAAAGTTTTGAAACTATGCGACCCAGATTACATAGATGCTGAGCTAAATCATGTGAACGACGTGTTGGTTGGTAACGGTTACAAGTGGAAACAGAGTTGGCGTGTGGCAAATGCATCAACGAGGCCTCGACCAGCATCGGTAGAGAGAGCGTTAGCGTACTTACCTTATGTCAGGGGTGTGACGGATGTGATTGGAAACATGTTACGCCGAAGGTACAGCATCAAGACAATATTCCGTCATCTATACTCACACAGCTGCGACAATTGCTTCGCTCTCCAAAGAATAGAGTGGGTCTGGGGGTCTCCGGTATCTATATGATTCCCTGTGACTGCGGCAAGTATTACGTCGGTAAAACGAGACGGATCGTGGCTACTAGGCTAGCTGAGCATATCCTATCCAAGAAGAACCAAGATGTCAATGGATCTGCGGTGGCAGACCACTTTCTGAGCTCCGGTACTGGTCACTACATTCGGTTTGATAAAGCTAAAGTTTTAGCGCGGGAGAAGTATTTTGTGCCCCGCAAAATCCGAGAGGCTATTGAAATAAGTAGGCGACCAAATTTTAATAGAGACGGAGGCTGGAGCTTGCCGCCGACCTGGAAGCCTTGTCTATGTGTATATGGCGCTCGGTATGCAGCTGCAGATATTAGTAGTAATGACGTGGTGAGCTCTGTGTGCTGGACTGTTCCCGACAACAATCCTACGGACAGCAGTAGCGAAGAAAAGTTCCAGGACGCGCTGACGCAACGTATCAGCCTCCCGAGTTCCCCACTGCGGGCTGCGTCATCGGCGCGCGCGCAGAGAGCCGCAGCGCGCAGTGCTAGACGTGACGCGGTCCATCACTTACCATACCAAGACCATCGATTATAGTCGAATATAGTCGGACCGCTTCCGACTAAAATATTACGCGAGTAAGTCCCGTTACTTTTATATTGTAATATTACTTATTTCGTATCAATTTCGTATCCGTTTTTGAGGAATTGCAGTTGCAAAATCACAAACGCTTTTCTTCCGTCTATTTGCTCCGCATTCTGCAATTCTTTGGCCACATAGCACGCAGAATCACTGATAGTCTCGACAGCGTGATTGTTACGGGCAGGACTAATGGCAAACGACTTAGAGGTCGGAGTTTAAAACGATGGTATGACCAGGTGGCTGAAAGTCTGGTAGTATCAGTGAGCGTCTCATTCCACCTAGCCAAAGACAGAGTGCAGTGGAGAAGATTGATTGACGGTGCTTGATCAAAGTCACGGAGAAGGAAAGATTACTTATTTGACAGTATTTGTTTGGGATTGTATATCGATCGATTGTATCTCGGAATGAGGATAGGACTGGACGATAAATACGACACCTCCCTGCAATTTTTGATTGCCTTCTCGGAAATACACACGTTACCGGATTTGAGGATTACCTTGTCCTCTCCCTCTCTTCGGACTTCAGACTACCCTGTAATATCTCTCTGTGTTCTCGTCTGCTCTCAGTGTG
Source organism: Hyposmocoma kahamanoa (assembly GCF_003589595.1). Taxonomy (NCBI): domain Eukaryota; kingdom Metazoa; phylum Arthropoda; class Insecta; order Lepidoptera; family Cosmopterigidae; genus Hyposmocoma; species Hyposmocoma kahamanoa. The sequence goes on from NW_020653993.1 coordinate 4,328,049, forward strand.
CTCATGTTATAGGTTGCTAGGGCCAGTTGTCGTTGGTTTTGGTAGCAGATCTCTACCGTAGCTGTACCATAGTAGACTATTACCGTAGCCAGGAATAGTGTGGCCGCCGGGAGACTAGGGGATCTTGATTTTATTATGGCCATGGTTTGGGGGATTTTGCCATAATCGCCACGCTTGGCAGGCGGGTTGGTTTGTCCCTAACAGTTTGTTTATCCCTTAGTCGCCTAGTACAATACCCACTGGAAGGGAAGCGGTGGTTCTATTCTAAGCCGAACACCACACGGCGGTATTGATGTGCGAAATTAATTTTCAAACTTATCATGAGCTTTGCGGTGAAGGAAAACATCGTCGTGATGAAACCTGCTCGTCGAAGAAGGTTCACAACACTCGGAAAACCTGTGAAGTCTCTAACCCGCATTCGGCCAGCGTGGCGGACTATAGCCAAAACCCTCGCCTGAGAGGAGACCCGTGCCCAGCAGTGAGAAGTATAAATGGGTTGATGATTGTTGGTGAATTGAATGTGTGGGTTTATCCATGTCATGTTCGCAGACTGCGCGTTTTTACGCGATGGTATTTGACATCAACTGTGACAAGGATATGGGTAGAAATATTTCGCTTCGTTTCTCCAAGAGAGACCGCATTCGTAGTCAAGCTTGAAAACTGACTTGAGAAATTATCCTCAGGGGTGGAAATAGTTTTTAATAGACGCACGTCTGAGGGCTCTTTCGATCTTGTCTGTAACACCTCTCATACAAAGTAAAATGGCAGGTTTTTGCACGACTTTCGCCGGTACTCCGCCGTGGGACCTCGAAGCCGAGGTCCTGGCGGAGGTCCGCACCTACCGGCGGGGATTGAGGGACCGAGGCGAGCCGAGATTGAGAGACCCGCTCCCCAAGAGGTGGAGCGGGAGCGCCGCCTCGCGGCGCAGCGCATGCGGGACCGGTGGAAAGAGAGCTTGGCGGATCCCCCCTATGGCGCTCGTACCATAGAGGCGATCCGCCGTGTCCTCGTAGAGTGGGTAAACCGGTCCCACGGGCCACTGTCTTACCACCTTATGCAGGTGCTGACCGGGCAAGGCTGCTTCGATCACTACCTGCACAAGGTGGCGAGGAGGAAACCGTTCCCGTCGTGCCACGAGTGCGGCGCTGCGGATGACACCGCGCAGCACACCCTAGAGGTGTGTAGCCGGTGGGATGAACAGCGCCGCACTCTGACGGGGTCTTTAGGGCAGGACCTCTCGCTGCCGAGCGTGGTTGCCGCCATCCTCGATAGCGAGGAGTCCTGGGAGGCGGTGGCCTCCTTTTGCGCAGAGGTTATGTCGCAAAAGGAGGCCGCGAAGCGGGTGCGCGAGGACGCGGCGGACGCGCACCCGCTCCGGCGCAGACGTACGGGGAGAAGGCGAAGGCAGTTCGCTGCTCGCCTGATCCCCTAGTGAGACCAGCGGGCTCTGGACAGGGACTCCGGAGCCTGCATAGCACGGCCTCACTCGTCTGGGGGACAACCGACTTGCCCCTCCGTTGGCGCGGGAGCCCTGGCGTAAGTTAGGGCGGCCGGGCGGCGTCGTGCTGAATGTTCACTGATCCCACGGCGCCCACTCAACCGGCGAGAGGGAAACCCGGGGGGGTTTTAGTGGGGTAGGCCCTCCAGTCTGGAGGGAGAGTCCCCACATAACCCCTGAGTCTCCCTGGGCTCAGGGGTATCCACAAAGATTTCCCCCCGTCAAAAAAAAAAGGTTTTTGCACGACTTTGGTGGTCTCACCAACAATAGTTTCATTTCCTATGTGTAACAATCTCTAAAATCTAAGAATTAATTTCTAATTCAAATCACTTTATTGAGAAGCAGCCGTTCGTTTAATGGGATACGAACGCTCTTGCGGTGAATGACTTACCGAACTGATTTAATAAAGAAAGCGTCAGGACCCTCTACTGTTTCTTTTCAATGCCCCAAATGTTGTCAGCTTTGTCTGGCTATGCTAATACGTTAGGTTAGCTGCCGGCCCTTGGGTTTGCGTTCGGTCCATTAATTTTTTAAATATGATTTTGTAGAACGAAAGGGCGTTGGGACCCAATAATTTTGAAAACTGACCTTTTTTCTCATTGAACATGCAATTGGTGGAACGAATTTTTCAATCTTTAAAATTTCCTCCGAAAATTCATTCTGAAGTCACAAATGAATGTGTAAAACATAATTCGTTAATTCGAATTTCGTGTCTTCATCGCGACGACGACATTTACTTTCGGATATATTTCAACTGCAATTACGTGACACTATTATTTTTTCTTCTTACATTACTTTTGTTTCGGAAAATGTATGCTTTATTGCTTTTCTGTGTTAAATTAACAGCACTGAATTGTAATTATCGCTAGTGTTATACAGTACAATTTAAATGTTAAAATCAAAGCCCCATGTCAACCTAAGTGTGTCTAGTTTAATGCTTATTAATTAGGTTATTAACTTTAGGACTTCATTACTAATATCATAAACAACAACTTTAGTTCCGTGACTTTCGACATAACAAAATAAATATACTAAAAATAAACTTGTAAGTTTTAAAGCTATAAAGTCGTTGAAAAGCCAAATACAAAGATCCGACAACTAAGCATATAGAAAAATTCGTGAAGTCCGTTGGTTTGTTCCGTGGCTTAGTTGGCATAGCGTCTGGGTCGGTTTGTTAGAAGACGTCTGTTCGAATCCGGCCGGATCGAAGGTATTCTTTCTATTTCATATTTCTAAGACTACTTCCACGTTTTGCACGGAGTTATCGTCGTTTAGAGCAATCTATTTAATTATATTTCTTTATTGAAATATTTTTTATGTTAGTGTGAAATCTGAGGAATTATTAAAAGTTATGGGCCAAAACTTGTTGTTTATGATGTTAGTAATATAGGTTGTTAGTATTTTACAAATAACCCTGCATTTAGTACCCAGTTCTACCACAAGATGGCATTACTTGTATTCTAAAACATATAAGCAAGTTGATAGCAAAATTAGTATAAAACTCGTGATGTGTTTCATATAACGTATTGATATCGGAATCTAGAGTGGCACATCACTTCTTCTACAACTGTGAGACAGTTTATTGAAAACTTTAGAAATAACGACAAGAGGTTGCACGGTGACAGGCCATGTGACCATAGATATAGGAAAAAAGGGAAGATTTGATATGGGGGCGTAGTTCGTGTCATCATTTTGATCATATCGAGGTGACACGCCTACGAACATCGTCACAGTGACATGGCGATCGTTGTACATACAAGATCTCTCGTAAAACGTGAAAATGCAAAGTTGTAGCGATACACCTTGTAAAAATTAGAATGAAAACCAAAATTTTAAAACCAGTGAGATAACATTCCACCGGCTATTTGCATTTTTAGTTACTATTTCTATTATTATTCAATGTTTTCTTTTTGTCTCCATAGAAATTTCTAGACTCAAATATAAGTGATGTTCATTTACGACGACTGATGTTTATCGACAATAAATTTTTACTGAAATGTTTGAATTTCTTACTATGATTTTTGTAATTAAAGTCCCTAAAATATCGAAACGAAAAGCATTCACGTTAAATTGACTTCTTTTACTAATTAAAAATTAAATATTATTATTACTAAACATTTTATTTCGAGTAACTTTAACATAACTCACATTTTGGACAACCGTTTCAATTTCATGTCAATTTGTATGTGGATAACGGCCGCCAAGTACGTAAGTGATCGCATCCTGCGCAGTTCAACTAGTACCCTGCCGCGGCATCCGCGAGCAACGGTCACGTAAAACGCGCCGTGAAATGTGCTACTAATTTTACATACTTAACTATTACACTCTACAGATGCTGCGGTCCCGCGACAGACGCGAGTGCAAACCACCCCGTGAGTTCTTAGTGTAACGAAAAATGAGTTTCAGTGCCATGTAATGTGTAATAGTTAGCTATTATATACTAGTAGCATTTTTAGTAAAACGCCACCTGATGGTGACTGGCTGAACTAGGATGAAAAAAATACTGAAATATTGTAATATAACTCTTACTCAAGTGACTGTAAGTTTAATTTTGTTAAATTTAAAAATTGTGTTACGTCGTTTTCATGTTTTAAGCCAAAATCAAATCAAAATCTTTAAGTTATGATAGTAGATAATAGAGCGTAAAGTTTGAATTGCATTGCATTTGAAGCTAAAATTTGGTGACATGGGTACCCGATCTTACATAGCGTCATTACATATCTCCTCTTTTTTCGTATATCTATGCGTGTGACACTTTGCTATTACCATGAATAATTCCTATGGATATAACTACTTTAATCTTTTACATCACATTAATACTTGATTTTATTGATCTAACATTTACTGATTTTGAAGAAATTGACTTTTTGCAAACCTATTTTTATGAGGATAGATGCCTACCTATATGGATAGATGCCACGCAATGAAAATACTAAGAAGGATAGATGCCCTTTAGAATAAAATGGTAAAAGTCATAATAGAATGTTTTATTTGTAATCTTTAATATACTGTATATACATATTACCTCTTTAATAATAAATATATACATATTTAAAGTTACTACCTACTTCACTTCGTATTTTTGTAGCTACTAAAACATTCTATACAAAAATGTTCGCTGTTTGAACTGTGAATAATTTGTCTTTTTGGTACTTTTACTTACTTTTAAACTATTATCATTTACATATCTTTTTCACTACAATAATTTATTTTTTCATTTTCTTTTCCCAACTTTCTTGTCTTGTCCTTTGCCCCTAAGGGCACCTATACCACGAAAAATCGAGGCGACTATCCTATTCGATATGGATAGATTTTTATTACATAACTAAACGATATACAAAAGAGCGATTATTGACACCAACGTGCGCAGTTAATGAACCAGTGCATAGTTATTATAAAATTAAAACGGAATTGATTATAACTTACAAAGCTATGCGACAGTAAACACTTGTATCTGAAATTTTGAACCGTTTATCGTTTTCGTCGCGGAGATAAACGCATGCACAAGTCAAACGCGTCTATTCCACACGTCGCCCTGCAGGATCTTGGATGAGTGCTGTCTATACTCCTTATTTAAACTAATCATTCTTTGTTGCGATTTGGTGAAGTTTTTTGAAAACGAGGCACCAATCCCACTGCGGCATTTATCCCGGTTTTACCCTATATCCACGTCTTCATTATATTTTTTTTATAACGTCAAGTGCCGTAACGAGGAAGTCGTGCGCCTGATGGTAAGCTACACGCCTGTCCATAATAGTTGCAGTGCCACTCAGAGGTTTAAACTGCAAAGATCTGAGGGGCACTGCCACTGCATCCGTCACCGTGAGACATAAGTTGACAAGTCCCATATTAGAGTGATTTCACCAGCACCCTTACCCTTCAAAACCGGAACAGTATTGCTGACATTACTACTTGGCGGCAGAAATAGGTAAGGTGGCAGTACTTCCCTGGACGAACTCTTTCACAGGGAGCTCTATTGCTACCCAGTAATAAGTGACTTTGTTGTACTTTTTCATCTAAGCTTGTCGGGTTTCCTTTTTCTTTTTTGACGCCAACGGCTTCCAGAAGGTCGTAATTTATTAGCCGAAATCCTTTTAAGGGAATAATCAGTGCATGAAACCCAACAATATAACTGTGTGCACCCGAAAGTTGCGAAAACAAATTGGAATTCCACAGTCCATGACGACTCAATGTTAACTAATAATTACCATATCCTTAATTGCTGAGTAATGATTTCTCTAGGTATTGGAATATCGTGAAAGTTACGTGATTCAAAAGTTTTCTACGTGATGTTTTTGTTTTTTTTCTATGTTAGTGATGGGGCAGATATGTCGTCCGCCTGCTGGGAGAATGGAGAATACTCGTCCCTAAAACTTTATTATCATCGCTATTATAAAGAGTCAAAAACACTTAAAGTATCTTAAGAACCTGTTTTGAAATATGAACGGTAAAAGACAGGTAGGATAAGCGTGCTGCTAGAAAAAGATGGAAATACGTTTTTAACGACCGTACGAGAGAGATGGCAGTATCGCGTGACTGCAAAAACTTGATAGATGTTGAAGATGTAATAAGAATCTAGATATAGACTGGTGTAATTATGTGTAAGTATATCTCTAAGGGTAACACCGCAAGAATAAGTGAACATTATTCCGACGACGTCTGTGGTCGAGTAGCTCGCACATCGGTTTTCATGGTGTCGCCAGCTTTTAGGTCCCGGCTTCGATCCCCAACCGCCTCAATGTAGAAAACCTTTTCTATATTATTTGGGTGTTTCTGATATCGTTGTTGTTTCCGATTTCCGTAACACAAATACTTTAGAACTTACTTTGAGTTCAGAGCTACGTATATGATGTTGTTAACTGCCTCCGTTGCCGCACGGTTACCATGCTTGTTTGCCACGCAGAGGCCCCGGTTTCGATTTCCGGGCCGGGAGAAATATTTCTTCAAATATCTCTCGATAGTTTGAGTGTATTTTGTGTTTATGTATATGTATGTCCATGGTACACATGACACAGTGTTTCCCTAGTGCAGGGCAATGAGTGTGAGGGTCTAATGATTAAAGAATACATGTTTTACATTTTGAACATGTCGCTGTTTTTAAATGGCATAGAGTTGATTTTCAAGCTTCTTATATTCAACATTAGCCTTTTATTAGCAGTAGAGGTCCTGTGAAAGAATTTGTCCAATGACGTACTGCCACCTTATCCATTTCTGCCAAAAAGCAATAATGCGAGTATTACTGCGTTCCAGCTTTGAAGGGTAAGGGTGCTGGTGAAATTACATTTCTCTCAACATATGTCTCAGAGTGACGGGCGCAATGGCAGTGCCTGCCAGGTCTTTATGATTTAAAGCACTAAATAGCACTGCAATAGAAATGGACAGGAGTGTCGTTTACCACCAAGTGCACATTCGTCCCGCAACTTGATACCTAAAGAAAAAACCTTTTAACAGTCCTTTGCCTAAATAAAAGAAGTAATTTGTATGGATGAAACCTGAAAAGACTCGGTATTTTAAATTTTAGAATGAAAGCATTAAAAAAAGGTAATAAATAGGTAAAAACAAAAAAAAATTACAAATAATTTCAAATTTTGATTGGAACTGAAACATATTTTCCTGCAAATTATTAATAACAATTGCAGGAAACCTAAAAGTCCTTTAAAACACAGTAATATACGTATTGTATTAAATTCAATTACAAAACTTAGACTTATTAAAACCAAAATTGAATTTTAAAACAGCACGTAAATATTTTGAAACAGTCGTTAAAACCTAAAACATGCTCACCTGAAATTATTCGAAATGCGCTTTCGCACTTACTACAAAACACCGACGATATGATCGAAACATCGAGGAAAAAACAGCGTTAAAGTCAAAGTTTACAAGTAAATAATAATATTTTTCTGTGTATTTACGTGAATAAGCCCTATTAAACGCGTCACACGTCCTAGAGATACGTTGTTATAACCCATAATTTTGTTAAAAAGTTATTTAAAAATTTTATAATTTGTTTTTTTTAATCGTGGATGAAAATACAGCTGCCCGTTAGAGACACTATGCATCTCTGGCACGCTACAGTATCAAAATCGTTAGAGACACCATGTGTCTTTAGGACGCGCGGCGGTTTAAGGCGAATAACAAAGCTTTAATTTTTTTATAACATCAAGTCACGTGACGAAGATGTCGTGCATCTGATGGTAAGCTACATGCTTGTCCATAACAGTTACAGTGCCACTCAGAACTTTATATTTCAAAGATTTGAGGGGCACTACCACTGCGCCCTTCACCCTGAGACATAAGTTGACAAGTCTCATGTGCCTGTAATTTCACTAGGATCCTTCAAAACCGAAACACAGTAATGCTGAAATAACTACTTGGCGGTAGAAATAGGTAAGGTGCTTCCCTGGACGAGCTCTTTCACAAGGAGCTCTACTGCTACTAAGTAGACCGAACGACCATGGAAAATAAATGCAACTACATCAATAAATATTTTTTTAAGAAAATTGTCTTTTACAGATGTAAAAGATGTACACACACGCGGACACATATAGATACATTCTCATCACAATCCCAGACAATTGAAAATGTCGTCCCATTCACAAACCCATGTTTTATTCAGCTGTCGAAATCACTCGCCCTACTAGAATACTAAAAACTAACAGTAAAAAAACAACTTCCTTTTCTTTCTTTTTTATATTAACCGAATCATACGTTCATAGATACAAAAACAAAAAGTTCTATAAACTAATGCAGGTACGATTCAAAATGTAAACAAAAATAATTCATTAAACAATCATGACCTAACGCGCAGTAATACAAGACGTCTCTACCATATTTTATTTGTCTGTGGCAGTAAAGGAAAAACTTTTATACGAAACGTTCGCGTTTATACTAGCGTCTCGTTTTTGAGGCTCTGCAGTAGTGAAAGAGAGAGAGGGAGTGATACAGCTTTCTCACGTGCGAGAGAGTGAGAAATATTATTGCACCGGTAGTGAGGAGTGAAAGAGATCAATAATGAGGGACACGACGAGTTGAAAAGGGATTTCAGATTAAGGTCGTTGTCGGGTCAAAGATTATTATGGTTTGAATATTTAAGACAGGTAAATAGGTCAGTTAGAAAGAAACATAGTTACTGATGCGTCATGCTTAATTATTAACGGGCAATTCTTTACGATGAACACTTCTTTTCATCTGTTCATGGCTCACTTTTGTATAATATTCATTGGTAGAGCAAACCTAAGTATTATAAGCAACTGTAGTTAATGTTTAAGTGGTTCATTTTCCTTCTTTTTATTCGTCATTACGAATCTACTTTTTCTCTAATTATTCGAAATCTAATTATTAGCCATTTAAAAACAAACTTTATTCTAATTTCAAGTTTATTATATGTGTTATTGAGGATTTTTCAATAATTTCAAATAAATCAATAACTAACCTACAGAGAGCCACCACGATTTGTCTGCAGAATAAATTGTATTAACACGGTAATTCAAAATTATAATTAAATTAACCAGCACTGTTATAATAAGCATTAATAAATTTATCCTTGTAGATAAACCTTAAAAGTAAAATGCAAATTAAATTTGCAGTTGAGATGTATATTGAATCTTATGCATAGTAGCCGTAAGTGTACATGCACTTACCGACATAATATGCGATTTACTCTATTAAGGTATACATTATTGACCTTTCTGCATATCGATAATCTTTGCCTCCTGGCCTGGCCGGGCCTAGCAGAGCTTACACACACCCTCAGTCACCGGCCAGCCGTCGGAGAGTACGTTGTGCGCTGGCTTTGTACCAGCCAGCTTTACGCGGCATTTTGAATTTCGGAAAATCGAACGCGAAAAAAAACAAACCATAAATAACCATCAATTAGTGATACCAACCAATAAGTGACAAGTGTTTTTGGATTTGGAACACCAAGCGTTCGAATTTTGAATTCGGAAAAACAATGACTGAAACACAGGTGGATTAAAATTTCGTGCCCCGTGTTGCGTTGTTCATAAATTTTCACGTCTTCTGTCATACATTAAGTAACTATTTTTTTTTGTGGCATTATACAGTGATGTTGACTGTAGATTACTGTTAGGTACAAATTGTAAAGTGATTAATTATTCGCCTGAAGGATTATGCTGTGAACGTTTTTGTTTCGTGACTACGTGAAGGTTAGTATAACAATCTTTTTTCTTTTACCAAGAGGCGGAGGTGTAAATCACAATTTCGTGTATGGAATCATTACAGGGTTTTTGACGATTTCGATTATTATCTTGGATATAAATAAACATGGTGGAAACTATTTGATTATTTGTGATAATCATGATAAGGAAATAATGCCACGTAGAAATGAACCGAATGGCCTTCCATTCCATGAAAAAATACCTTAATAACAATACGTTTAAACTTTTCTTTGACAATTTTTGTTTTTAATTATTTTTTTTTTGCAATATTAGGATAAATGTGACGTGGCTTTTAAAAAGAAAACGTCATGCTAATAAAATTCAGTACATTTTTCTATAATTACGTGATAAAATAGCTTTTGATTACAATTTTTTTAACAGTTATAACTATAACTCATACATATTTTTCTGAGTGTTCGATCTTTGTATTAATAATTATAACAAACTACTGGTGTAATTTCACAAAAAAATAATTGAATATCAATTAAATAAAAATTTAAAATATAACTCATACAGTTTTTTTCTTTTAACTCGTACTTGTGTCGTAGGACGAAGGTTCATTTTAGTTTAGTTTTAAAAAAACCTTATCCCTTCTCGTAGTTCCACACCGTAGACGCTACGTAGCCTCGTAGCATAAAACTTCCCCTAAGTGATAAACGCGGTATACTCAGCAATTTATTTCCATTTATTCACCCTATATCGAAGGGCGGAGTAATTAGAAAAGAAAAATTATTTTCCTTTCCTCCCTCTGATTAAAAGTAACGAAAAACCTAAGATTTAAATGTTAACTTTTAAACTTGTCAAACTTCAAAAAGTTCTGTATTAATGTACTGTCCGCTGTTGGGCACAGGTTTCTATCTGAATCTAAATTGAAAACATTAACGAAGATATTGTGAAAACTCAAGATTTTCCGCCTTGTTTTTTTCTTCGGTAAAAATCATTTAGCCGTGTGATTTATTCAATGATCAAACTGTTGAACGAGTCAGTGGGCTTGGACTTTCTTTCAGGAGGAATTCTCATACTCTCTCAAGTCGGTTTATGTATGCCGAGGTTACAATTTATAAATACACGCACATGGTTAGTATACTCTCAGTGTTAAAATCCCTGAAACAACGTTTGAGTGAAACAACAAAAAACAAAAACTATAATGTAGTTAAATTTGTAAAACCGGGTGAAACCATTTTCTTCGATTATAACAATAATTTCGGTCTCTAGCCCGTAAACAATGAAAATTCAAGGTGGGTCGAATTATGTGTCCGTGAGTGTATACACCATTATCTCTAAAATACTAACAACCTCATACAATAACATTTGTTTCATGACTTTCAAAATAATTCATCACATATTTATTTTATTTTTTTAAATAAATCTTTTATCATAAACACAACACTTAGCCACAAATTCAAAGCCCGCGAAACTGTAGAGCTGTTTATTGGCGGAGACACGCCTCTCATGTTTAGCAACATACCTTACCTGTCGTACATATCACACAAATGAATTTCATACAGTACACACTTATAACACAGATTATCAGAATACAACGCTTACTCATCTGAGATTTGTGACAACAATTTATCTTTCGTTTTCTTTTTAACTGTTAGATTAGATTATTCATTTCGTCGACATTCAGATCATTCAATATGACAGGTGCTAAATAATTTCTAGTTCTTTGACAAAAGTAATTTTTTGTTACTAGGTACAATTCTTTATTTTTAATCTATACATCTATAATTTTACTTTACTTTCCTAAAAATACGAAAATATTTAAATATATCCCGCTAATTGATGATAACACTGTGCGGTAACAAAAGAAAGCGCTAGCGTAATGTGTGTGATTTCATTTTTTATAAAATATAAGTGCGCATTTGACCTCCATCTCACCTGATGGAAAGTGACGATCAGGCCGACGATGGAACATACACACCTAAATAATACCTATTCATTCTTGCCTTGAAAAGGCCCAAGTTATAACGTTCAGGGAACAAGTCTGCAGGCAGGGAATTCCAGTCCATAGCCGTTCGCCATTTATATGTGGAAGCGTAACGCTTCTTTGGAATATCCACAACATAGGGGTGGAACCCTCGCCTACGCCTAGTCCCTCGCTGAGGGAAAGGGGAAGGCGGAATTAAATCGTGTAATTCCATCGCACACTCTCCGTGACATATCCTGTAAAATACCGATAAGCAGGCAACTTTACGGCGGGGTTCAAGGCTCTGCAGTTTCGCCTCCACTAATTCCTGAATTAACTTGCTACCAAAGACAAATCTAAAAATGTCAGATAGTATAATAAAAACCTAAATGTTTATTTTTGGTAAATTTGTTATGTTTTGTAAAACATCATGGAAAAGCCTTAAAAACGGTACCTATTTCTGCCGCCAAGCAGTAATATGGGCATTGTTACGTTCTGCTTTTGAAGGGTACTGGTGAAATTACAGGCAGATGAGACTTGTCAAGTTATGCCTTAGATCTTTGTGATTTAAAGCTTTGAGTGGCACTGTATTGGACACACCACTCTCGGTCTCTTTGAGAGATTCCCTGTAATTGCTGGTAGTGCCATGTTAATTAGACTATATAGGTCACAACAAAGCTAATAATTAATATGCACATTACTAGTAATATTACCTGTCACACTGTCTATACACATCTTCCGAATTGATTTCTCAATAAAAAAAATATAAAAGATACGTTTCAAGTTTTATTAAAGCCAAATTAGGAATTCCCTCTAAAATTATAAGCTAAGGTTCTTCATTAACGTAAACATATAATTTTCGAGGTTTCAGCGTGTTGTCACAGTATATAAAATGTACAGTGTGTTTACTTTAATAGCAAATAGAATAACTTTAACAACATTATATGAATTGACAGAAGGGAAAAATCGTGCACATAAATATATCACAATTATAAATACAAATATCAAACACAAAGAAAAATTCCTTTGACATAACAGGACCTGAACCTGTGTATGTGCTAAACCAGGGTCTTTGCTCTACCAAATGAGCTACACCTCGATCAACAGACCTTACGAATTTGATCTGTAAAACTGTTTGTTACAGATCTTTTATTATCTATCGGCTTTCGATCTTTGTAACTAGTAGCTAGAGAATATTATAAATACATTGTATAAATCATAATACCATTTTTAGTAGCAGTAGGGCTCCTCCAGGGAAGTACTGCCACCTTACTTATTCCTGCCGCCAAGCAATAGTGTGAGCATTACTGAGTTCCAGTTTTGAAGGTGCTGGTGAAATCACAGGCACATGGGACTTGTCAACTTAATTCTCAGGGTGTAGGGTGTAGTGGGAGCGTTCCTCAGATCATTGTGATTTGAAACTCTGAGTAGTACTGCAACTGTAATTGACAGGCGAGTCGCTTACTCGTCACTTATTTATATTTAAAAAAAATACTAAAAAAAATACGCATTTATTTGTCCAGAAGTAAGCACTGTGGATGCTAGTTCAAAAAAACCCGGCTTCAATTTCCGACAGCAGAACTTTAAGATCGTTGCTCGGGTATTCAAAATACTAGGAATTCCCTTGTTTGGGTTCTAGTAATTTGTGAAGGTGACTAGCATAATATTACTATCATATTATTTGAAAAGGAAAACACTTCAGTCAAAGTTTAACCGTATAAATTACATTACTGAGTTCTATTCAAAACTTTGTTCAAGTCTCGTGATAATTATCTTTCAGGTAGTAATTAGGAGACGTGTGTGTCATTGTTAGGAGCGTTGACGCGTATCTAAGCATGACTTACGAGATTGCAAAACACGATAGTATTCAGTCAGTTGGTTATTACAATATAGACTCTGTGAATGGTACGCATTAGGTTGACATTAGTAACAGGATATTTGTGGAAGAGATTTCCCTTTGCAGAAAATTAAACTTTTGATTGCATTGTTTATATTTCATTATAATTTTATGTCTCAAATTTCCATACCGCAAATATATGGAGGTGGAAATTTGATACTTGAAGCAGCTACAGGAAAACGTTTTCACGACAGATCATCCCCAATGCTTGGAGTGCAACCACAGATGTCACACGGGCGTCGCGTAATTAAACAAAAGACAATACAATTCATGTGGACCGAAATATAAATTTTATTGTAGAAATAAGAAAGAGCACAGAATGGGAAAAGAATAAGTAAAGTAAAGGCGTAAAGGCTGCAACAAATCATAATGACAAAAAACAGGTACAATTGTATAAAAACACTCCCCACTTAAATTAAATACAGATTATGACAAAAAAACACTTTCCCCAAAAGGGCTTGTATTTTCTAGAAATACTATACTTTATAAGCAGTTCGGTTATATGATTTTCAGTGGTACTACAAATATAATACTTTCCAAGGAGTTAGGTTACATGAGTTTTAATGGTATAACTGGTCAGATTTTTATGTGAAGACAAGCACGTGTGCTCGCTTCGGATATTTAGTAGAGAGTGGGATCGGAAAGAAAAAAAAATGAGCAATGAAGAAAGGGAATTGAAGACCGATTCAAAATTTCAAAGTTCGTGACCAAGAACCAGAGAAAACGGTGATAAAAAGGTGAGATGACGATGAAAGAAATCGCATTACTCATTTACCTCCAAAACATCAACCAAAAACTAGCTCCACCTTAGTTGAACTGGCGAAAAGATTAAAAAGGCCAAAAGAAAACACTAATAATTCGCATCTTTTGGAGTTCTAACTCCTGAGGTTTTAGCGTTCATTATGTGTCCAAAATTATATGTACGAAAATTATATCAACGGACTGACTTCTGTAGCTGAAGGTTTGATGTTACCTTGATCAACGTTTGAGCATAGCTGCATTGTGTACATCCAGTCACTAGGGACCTAACGCTACCCGCTATCCATTAAATTTTGGTCCCAATCATAGACCGTATAAACTGTGATGAAGGTATCTTAGGTCTTGGTACGATACTATTTGAATATAGAATTGCACTTTCACTTTATTGAATTAATTTGAAAATCGAACAATTGGCAAGGCAATTCTCACGTTTCATTTTTACGGCGTCAATTGTTCCGGTTTCTTACAAGGATCAAAAGACAATGGACCAAACGAGGTTACAGTACTAGAAGTGTCAGAAACCGCAAAAAACTTTTTCCATAAGACCCTCCGAAGCGCAGGCTGGATCCATTAAATGAAATGTTTCACCAGAGTGGTCTACGTGTTTTGTGTACGTGACGTTTTGGTACTGGGGATATTTATGGAGTAACAAGTGTAGTTTGATATTGGCAAATGCTTTGAAATAAAAATACACATGTGTCAAAATTTTTCAAAAATATTATTATGTATACTACCGTGATCAGTAAAAAAGGGCCGATCTGTCACTAATTTTATTTTTTCTTGTGTGGATAAGGTATGAATTTTCGAGATATCTAAAATAATAGTTCTCTTTTTTGCTGAACCGAATTGACTAAAATATTTTTTATTAAATTTCTGCTACTGGTTCAGCAAAAAAAAGAAAAAAAATGGCGTAAAAATTTTGTATTGCCCTTTCAAATTGATAGATGAGGACGGAGAATACGTTACTTAGAACATGGAGTAAAAGAAAGCAAAACAAAAGAAAGATTACGACTATAGCGTCTCGCGAATGCTGATCCACAGATTCCAAAACTAATTTGTCCGTTTTGTACAACAAAAAAGGAAGTGATTGAAATAAACAAGATGTTGTTTAAGGTGGTCATGTAACTTGTTTCCATTAGAAAAATGATTGATAATAATAATAATAATAATGTGCCAGGCAACCACACGAATTGTCTAGTTTCAAACTAAGGAACTCCCTGCGCTATGAGTACCAGGGCAACATAACTCACTGTGGGACACTTGCCTGAACACCCAGCCTAGAACCAATTTAGAAAAGTTAATTTCCTAAATTGGTCCTACCGGAAATCGAATACGGGACTTCCTCATCCAGTGTCCAAAATGCAAGCCGTTGGGTCACTGAGGTCGTAATCTTTGCAGCACAAGTTTTAAGTATTTAATTTACTTATGGTGCGACTGAATCAATTATGAATTCGCCGGGCAAGACTTAACTCGCATTCGTTTTTCTCCACCATTATCGATATTGTAACTGAACACAAATAAGTTAGCAAGAATAAATAATCTTGAAAGCGGTCGAATACCGAAAAGGAAGTATGATAGACTTATACAGAACATAATGACATCATTATAAATCTGATCGAAGGAAAATGAAGTGACCGAGAATAAGTCGTCAATTTGACCAATTCAAAACAAAAATGTCAATGAGGTCAAAGACAAGCTTGTTAGAGAATGAAATGGCGTTTACTATGCCGCCAATAAGTTTAAGAGGGATACAAAATTGGATTTACAACAAATACTATCACCAGTTGAATTATAATTATACAGGCACGTTTTTGTTGTATCCCGTATAAAGAGCTCTGCGGCTAAACAACTTGCTTAACTCAGCCACTTTATTCGCCTAGTTTCCTTATAATAAGTATTTATGGCGGTATTTTGAGTATCAACCGTAGAAATTTCTGCACTGTACGCTTTCTTCAATATTATGTTTTGTTTTCCACCTTAAATTTCTGATCAATACTTTAATATCAACTGAAGTGAAAACATTTACAAAGTATTTATTTTGAAAATGAAGTTCTTGTATTGACTATTTGTTTAGAATAGAATAGAATAGAATAGACATTTATTGCAACGCCACAACACATAGATACAAAAAAAAAATATTGACACTACTTAGACAAGCAAAACAAAACAAAAAGACGTAATAAACAAAATTAAAATAAAATGAAATAAGACAATAACAAACAAAGAGCAAAACAAAAAATACTAAATATAACAACTACAAATGTTGTACTGTCATGTGTGCGGTTGTGGCGTATGCAAAAGGACTTCATTCAGCTTATGCCACAGCCGCAATTGACTGTGGCCAGGGCTGGGCAGTATTTGAATTACTTGTATTTGAAATACGTATTTAAAATACAAATACGTATTTTGTATTTGTATTTCAATTACTCCCTAAAAATGTATTTTGTAATTGGTATTTCAAATACCTGACCGTAATGTATTTTGTAATTTGTATTTCAAATACTTTCGTTGTAAAATACATTTCAACAAAATACTTTTTTCTTTTCAATGTACAACCTATTGTGTGACGTGCATAGATTTATATCAGTGTTGGGCATTAATCAATTAAATTTCAATCAGATTAAAAAATCTATTCAATTGCAATTGATTTCGATTGAATTGATTTTAATTGCAATTTGATTAATTTTATTAGTTGTTCTAAGAAACAATTGAAACTAACAATTAAAACCGAAACTATCAAGTAAAAGTGTCATTACGAATATGGGTTAGGGGATGGGTTTGGGGTGGGTTAGGGGGTCGGTTAGGGGATCGGTTGAGGGTTAGGGGTCAGTTGGGGGTCGGTTAGCAGGTTAGTTAAGGGGTCGGTTAGGGAGTCCCAACCGACCACTTAACCGGTCCCCAACCGACCCCCCAACCGGACCCTAACCGACCCCCTACCGACACCTAACCGAACCCCAAACCGACACCTTAATCGACCTCCAACCGGACCCCGTAATCGAGCCCCTATCTGAGCCCCTAACTGACCCCCCAACCGGCACACTAACCGACCCCCCCAACTGACCCCCCCAACCTTCGTGGTGGTATTATGTGTGAAGAACTACATACAAAAAATATATGTAATTTGATTGAAGTCGTTGTAAATGACGAAGTAAATGCAAGTGATCAATTGCTTTTTTGCAAAGAGTATCTATTATATGTATGTATGTGTATATGTGTGTGTGTGAGTGCGTGTGTGTGCGTGCGTGCGTGCGTGCGTACGTGCGTGCGTGCGTGCGTGCGTGCGTGCGTGCCTGCTTGCGTGCGTGCCTGCGTGCGTGCGTGCGTGCGTCCGTTTGTGTAAAGCGGAACGTTCAAAAAATGAAGTATGAAATTATTTGATTTTTAATTCGGGACTTAATCACGTATAAACATATTTTATTTACCTCGACGTTTCGGACATATTGCAACGTCCATGGTCTCGCAGGGACTGAAGAGGCGGGTGTCAGCATCTTCTAGTTGTGCGCGTTTTTCTAACTACCCGCACTTTATCTTCATTACTTATTTGTGCACTAGGGTTCTCACTACACCGACACACAACACTCACGACATCTTAAATACTCGTATTCAATGCAGTAGAAGCACATTTGCAGGTGGCAACAGTGCATGGTATTGTCAAAGACGTCAAAGTCATCTTTTCGCGGTTATAACTTAGAGTAGCAGGGTTCTAGGGTTATAGCCGCCATTTTGCGGTTGGTTTAAATTGCACATTTGCATCCTTTATAGGCCGAGTAGATAGGGATAACGTATCGCGTGAGCGGCTAATTTGTGTTGTGAACGTGTTATGAATGGCACTTACACGTATATACAGTATTCGACATGTATAGGAATATTAATAATAATTATACGTACTTCGTGCTCTGAAGTATGGTTGTATTGGTTTAACAGTTTTTTTCTGGTAAAACTGAATATTTAAAACTTCTTTTTCAAGATATGTATTGTGGAAGGAAATGCTTTGAAGGAAATTGTTGGTTTCCACATGTCGCGATAAGTATACTAATAAAGTATTTTGTAATTTGTATTTGTATTTTGTATTTTAAATACACCCCATGAAAGTATTTTGTATTTTGTATTTCAAATACACCTCAAGAAAGTATTTGGTATTTTGTATTTTAAATACATTTAAGGAAGTATTTTGTAATTTGTATTTCAATTAAGATGTAGCATGTATTTTGCCCAGCCCTGACTGTGGCGCTGGTTTTCAATGAGCCCTGAGCTGAGATGAGTGACGGACGTGTGTGTCGCAAAATAAAATAAACTACTTAAATAATTGCGTATGTGTTCTTTGTACGTTGTGTTAATGCTGTGTGTTATATTATAGATCGCAAAAGTACTTAAATATAGCAAATATATATATACATATAAATATACCTACTGTGTGCGTTTATAGTGTGGTGACGTAATTACATAATAAATAAAATTATACAACTCGTTCGCTCCGAGTTGGGTTAGACAAAAGACGCGCGGACTGACGCACGGGAGGGGTGGGGTCGCTATTTGACAACCGGCACATCGCCGATCACACGATTGTATTGTTTAATGCAACTTACTCCGTTGCGTTGTAAACAAGTTTCGTCCTCCGTCGTCGTAGGTATTTACTACGCATAATAGCATGCAATGTCCTATACCATAATGTTTGAATTTCTTTTTCTTTTTTTATTTAGTTAACGTTATTTTTGCAAGTTCTGTGCAATTAGATCTCGACCAATAAGAGACCCAACAAATATTACTTCCTCTTCTTGTTGTCTCGTCGTTTAATTTGTTTTAAAATTATATAGACTTTGCATAACATAATTGGTAACTGTAATAGCGCCATCTGTTGCCACGTAGGTTTTTCCATCGTGTGGGTGTTCAGTATTGCATTGACTGGGTTAGAACACCCCAGTCACATTAGGTTAGTTCCTGAAGCGCCAAAACCATTTTGCCCCTACAACGACAAGACAAGAATCTTAATTAAGGATTATTCAGCCCAGTGTACCAAACGAAACTGAAAAGAGGTTTGTTTTAGTAACCCATAACATATCGTTATTTTGCTACGCTACTAAGCTTTTGGCTATTGATTACTGTAACAAAGCTCTTCCTCCCTCCAATTACCTGGTATTAAGCCTTAATTTATGACTAAATATTTAACGGAAAAATCGATTACGTTTGTACATTGTCTCTTGGTTAGCGTAAATAGACCCTAGCCTATAATAATATAAGGCTGATTAAAATTTATACTACGCTTTCATATCCAGAGATAAAGAACCTTATTTCAGGGGGTTAAAAACTAAATTACACAACCAAGTTACGACATACAGATGTCAATACAACGAAGTATTAGGGCCAGCGCAAACCAGTGGACGGAAAGTCGGAGTATTTCTCTACAGTGTATTGAAGAGCGCGTTAGAAGGCACTGCTGCGAGGGGCTCCGGTGTGCGATGTATTCCACCGGTATGCGCTAAAATTCACCGGTATACACCGAGAATCTGCCTCAACGCACCGTAGACTTTTCGACTGTGAAACGGATTCAAATCCGAGCCTCCGGTATCGGCGGATGCGGCAGTAGCAGTAAAGTTCCTCGTGAAAGAGTTCGTCCAAGAAAGTATTGCCATCTTATCTATTTCAGCCGTTAAGCCCTAATGTGACCATTACTGCGTTCTGGTTTTGAAGGGTAAAGGTGCTGGTGAAATAATGCTATTATTATAATTATTAAATTATTATTTTGCATAATCGGATTGTCAACTTATGTCTCAAAGTGCTGGGTGCAGCAGCAGTGCTTCTCAGACCTTTGTGGCTTATAGCTCTGAGTAGAACTGCAACTGTCATGGACAGGCAAGTTACCTACCACCAGGCGTACGACATAGTCGTCCGGTCAATGGGATTTAAAAAATGCTGTGGCATTCTAGCGGACTCTGTTGCGGACGCTTGCGGTATCCTAAGGGACATCCTTCATTGTGTGCGCTGGTGAGCAAACGATCCTCTTCGATATTCTCCGCCACTATCTGCCGGTATGCACTAATCCTTATTGGTTGCTACCATACCGCTCTTTTCCGTTTCGCTATGGTAGATAATGCGCTTTGCTTGGTAAGGCGCGACAATTTCCTGCGTGTCGATGAAGAAAATTTCCCATTACTGTTTGAATGTCAGAATAGCCCGTTGCTCAAATTGGCGTATTGCTTATGTAAGTGTGAATATTATGATGTTTATTATGAGCATAAACTCCTATGTCATGTTAAGTCAGAATAGCTTTGTCTTACGAGCGTTGTCTCGTGATAATACTAGAGCCTTTTTGGTGTAAAGAATTGTACTCCTGGGTACTAACAATAAAGATTTTCACATACTCACTGATGTTCACTGGTGTATTCACATCGTCAATTGAGTACAAGAACTAATAAAACCTTTGAGCTATATGCGTGAGCCCGGGAAAATCTTACTATCACGATTCAGGTATTTCATAAAATGTTTCTAACACTATCAACATTAACAAGACCAACTAAACCTGTTTGGTCACTACAATTTTAATTATAAGGGTTATTTTCCATAAAAATAAGCATTAATCTATATATCGCCGCCTTAGAGTGAAAAGCATACGCATTTTCACATTTTAACTGCCTCTGTGGCCGAACGGTTACCATGCCGGACTGCCACGCAGAGGCCCCAGGTTCGATTCCCGGGCCGGGAGAAATATTTATATGGCCTACATTTATTTCTGTCGTGAGTTTGGGTGTAATTTGTGGTTGTCTATGTGTGTGTGCATGGCACCCGCGACACAGGGTTTCCCTAGTGCGGGGCTATGTTGAGTGTGTGTATTATTATTATTATTACTGATTTTCGTTGATGAAAAACTTATAAGCTTAGGCTAGCTAGCTAGGCTAGGCTCCTTCCTTCTTCAGCACCACATCTCAAATGCCTCCAATCGTTCTCCGTCTCTCTGTGTCATTGTCCACGACTCACTGACATACAATGCAATACTCCAAATGTACATTTTCATCAATCGTTTCCTGGCCTTTTATGAAATTTTTTTGAACGCCTTTTTAGCCATTGCAATTCGTGAAACTATGTCCAAAGTACACCTGGAATCACTGGTTATTAAACTGTTCAAGTATCTAAAGTTAGTTATTTCATCCAATGGTTTGTTGTTTAGTTTTATGATTGGTTTAAAAGTTTTGGATTTTTACAACTGATGAGTAATTTTGTTTTATTAATATTAATCTTCAGTTCAAGTTCTGTAAACACTACGTCCATGCTCGATATTAGGCTCTTGCAATTACTGAGCATTTTCAGCTAAAGCAGTTATGTTGTCTGCGAACCTAATGAATGGCAATATTTCACCATTAAACCCAAGTTTAATTACCAATAATTAACTAACTTAAAATGCTAAGGAAATTTCATTACGCAATTTATAACGTTTATAAATAAAACTTGAACCAGAACATGTCAATGCAGCAAATGAAAATTCAATATAGTAAGTTAACCGTACACGCCCCATTGTCAGGCATAGGTCTCCCATAAAGAGAGGGTTGGTACTTAGACAATATTGGCCCGATCCTGAATGCCACGCATTTTAGAACGTAAGCATGTATGATGATATTGATGATGCAATGATTCCGTGACCTTTTACCACTGTTTACTCTGTGATCAGCGAAAGTAAACCCTCCGTTATGCATATATAGAGTCTATTAAAAGTAGAACTTTATCTTAAAACATTAAAAAATAAAATTACACACTACCAGCTTCATCTGCATGTTATCAGAAACCCCTAAAATTATAGTATTTCATATAAAAAAGAACCCAATTTTTGGTGCTGCGATCCTACAGTACCTTATTATCTTGGCGTTTAGTTCTATTTTTGAGAATGAAATTATACATTTTAGCTTGAAAATAATTATAGTCCAGTACTGTAATATACTACACCAACTAATATACTGTATTATGTAATATACTTCTACCTCAAAAAAAAACTTTAGTGTGCATGTGTTTAGTTATATTGTATGCTCTTGTGATAATATTGTCGTTTGACCGCGGTGGTTTTTTAAGGCGATCTATAAAAATTTTTACTCAAAAAAAATAAATGTTCAAAAACTTGTTTGTTACGATGCTATCGTCACATGAAATTGATATTAACAACAATAATGTGTCAGATATCCAGGCCAATTCCTGGTCACAAATTAGGGGTGGACTTTATTTATTTATTTTAATTAGTACCAGACTTTTATGTTTCGAGACCAATAACCTTATTTTCCGGCATCGTGTATATAACCAGAAATAAAGACGAAATAAGGACCATCTCTGAACTCTGGCAACTCATCAGGCAAAAAGGCCTTATATCTTGTTTATTTTATTATCTTATAGTTTGCACTGAAATCATAAATTAGAAAGCTGAAATAGTACAGCGCCAACAATTGACCTGAGTGCACGTCTCCGTATATTCAAAAAATATTCTGTATTTATTGTAATAAAGATAATGTCTCTAACTATGGTAGATTGTTCAATTTGGATATGTGGGAAAAAACACAAAAACATCTAATAACAAAAGAAACAGAATCACATTTCATATATGACATATCTAATTTTCCAATTTACATCCATTATAGCAAAGCTCAAGTTAAACTGGTCAATTTGACGTACAACAATTGACGACACCCGTCAATTGTTTCGAATTCTGCCTGGCCAATCGGAGCGCAGTTGTCGCCGTAATGATTTGGCATAATAGTTTTCAAACAAATTAAATGACATTTCGTCTCTATTTCTGGTTATATACTTGATGCTTTCCGGAAATCGATTTTAATAAAACTTGGCAAATAGATGTAATGCCACGAATTTTTGAAGTCGATTTTTTTTTAAATTTGTTTGAAATTCGAACTAATATTTTGATTACTAGTAGCAAAAACAGCGAGGATATTTTGAGTTTGATGATATATTATGTCTGGCATTTGCTATACAAATCAGTTAATAAAATTCCCGTTGGCAGATTGCTCAATCTTGCTTGTTAATTAAGTGACCAAGGTTTTCTGTACAACTGTACTTTGATATTATATTTGCTTGTTTTTTCGTCGAAATCAGGTTGTATAAAAAGGTTGTGAAAAAAGGCACAACTTCAATTTTTGTCAAAATTTCTGTCACTAAGCATTAATGTGAGCATTACTGGACTCCAGTTTTGAAGGATAAGGGTGCTGTTGAAATCACAAACACATGGGACTTGTCATCTTATGTCTCAGGGTGGTGGACGTAGTGGCACTGACCCTCAGATCTTTGCGATTTAAAACACGACTTGTTCCTCCCATCACTTGATATAAAACCTAACCTGGTAAGAAAATACATTGCAGTTTGGAAGAAAGTACCTATTTATTGACTGTGTAAATAAATAGACAATCTCACTTTATATTAATCCACGATAGTAGGCGTTTATCCAAAAGAACTTATTGTTCCTATCTCGTCCAGCCGAATTTATTCTAAGCTATTTGAAAGTTCTTTTTACACACGCACTACATCACCCTATACACCTACACACGGCTTAACACTGTAATAACGCCTCATGTTCAGCTCTTACACACTCAATTTAGCCAAGACACACACCTACAACTAGATTTACATAACAACAACTTTTAAGTGCACCGTTACATCGATTACTTTCAACCTCAAATGACTAAATAGTGGTATGTGATTGAAGAGATTGCGCCGCAATTACTCTTATGAATTTCAAACAGGTGTGTGGCGAAAGACAAATACTCATTTGAGTTGATAAAATAACAGTATCCCATCCCTATTCATGTTTTGTGTTTTTTTTTCCTACTAAAACATGACCCGATCTGCCCTTGAGCGCATAAAAAAACAACGGTAGCCGCCACACCTGTTGTTCAATTATCCCTAGTCCCGGGATCTCGACAAAAACTCGTTTTAACTTTTGATGGTGTTGTGTTACTATATATTACTAGTGGAACTCGAATAAAAGTCGAACATAAAGACTAATTACTTACTTAACACATGTGACTCACTCTAGTTCTTGTGTAAACACATGTGTTGAGACTTTAATTTAATTGTGTCGTCCACCACGTCAATGTAGTCTTTTCGATATTTTGATTTGAGAAAAAAATCGTATCTGATAGAAGTAATTTTAAGTAACTTTTAGACCCTAAAACAGTGGCAGTGCAATATAAAAATACTTTTAACTGCCTCCAGTACTGAATATAAGTCAAATAATAAGTAAAATAATAACTAAAAACATATAAAAATAACAAATAAAATAATAACTGCCTCCGTGGCCGAACGGTTACCATGCCGGACTGCCATGCAGAGGTCCTGGGTTCGATTCCCAGGCCGGGAGAAATATGTGTATGGCCTACATTTATTTCTCCCGTGAGTTTGGGTGTAATTTGTGGTTGCCTATGTGTCTGTCCATGGCACCCGCGACACAGGGTTTCCCTAGTGCGGGGCTATGTTGAGTGTGTGCGTTATTATTATTATTATTATTATTATTATTAAGTATTTTTATTTCCATGGCGATACTAAAAGTATACCCCTAACTTTTTTGTCTGGTAGATCACGTGCCAAGTTTTTAAGTTTTGCGTAGTCTGTGCTGCATTTCTAATATTATTTTTCTTTACAAATTCATCCATTCAAATAACATGTATTTGTTAGTGAGAAACTTAATAAACAAAACAAATTGATGTTAGGTTTTATACCTTTATCTAACTGAATATCTTGTTTGTTGTTAAGTGCTTATATATTACGTAAGTATTAATCTGTGTAATGTGGATATTCTATTTATAACCCAAAATGCTTGCCACGACCTACCTAAATAGAATCCACACCCATACATTTTTTTCACAGATATGATTTCCCTTGAAGATTGAAGTTGATCCCTGGGCGTCGATACCCACCACTTTAGGAAATATCATTGTAGATTATTATTGAAATAAATATTTGATGACTAAAAATGTGAGAAAGCAGTGAGAACAGATAGTAGCCTACATGCTGATCGAAGAGTCCCGTGAAGTGTTTAGATTTGTCCACTCGACTGGAGATCACTTACGGCGCTGATATTTTGTAAGTCATCCCCTTCAACTACTTGTAATATAAGGTACTACAAAATATCAACACAGTACGAGTTTGTGTATTAAGGGACGTCCTCACCGGGGGAATGTCCTCACGTCACACGTGTGAACATTGAACGTGAAATTTGATGAGTGTGCGCTGAACTGAACATTACAAAGGCCACGCGACGGAATTTAAAGTAAGAGTTGTCAAATATTTGACGATTTAGTACAGAACGCCGTGAACACAAACGAGTTGTTTGGTTTTTGCGATTGTTACTCTTATAGGCAATAAAACTTTTTTTTTCCGGATCTATATTGCGTTTGTTTTTTCAAACAAACCAACGTTTCCGGGCCTATACAGATCCCATGATCACGGTGCTGACTGAGATGGTCAAACAAATAAACAAACAAACTATCCTATTCTGAACCTATGGCATAAAAAATATTAACTAAACACCTTATAGGTTTTTAGTTAGTTATTCGGGCCCTTTACAGTTAGGTGGTTAGGTCGTTTTGTCGGTTTGTTTGAAAAACCAAATATACGCGATTTAAATCCGGAAAAATAGTTTCATTTCCTATGGTGTAACAATCCTGAAAACCTAAGACTCGAAAAACACCTTTTTTTAAATTCTCCAAACAAACATTCTAATTTACGCTACATACGTTTTACAAATTATTTTATTATTATTATTTTTTCTAAACTTGCATCCTTGTGGATTTCTTAAAATGACGATTTTTTTATGTATGGAGAAATAAACTTACTCTCTCCCCCCTTCCGCATTATCTATTTAATGGTGAAGTCTGCTTTCCTAGTGTTTTCCCTCTACTTTTCTCAGTATCTTTGACAATATTATCTATTTTTTTGTTAAAAGCTTTTTCACATACATGTGGAGTCATTGGTTACGAATCCATTGAAATCGAGCAAAATGGCTTCGCTTATGTTGAATACTTTTTTCATGCAGTTAATTTTACCACCTTCCCTCCGCATTAAATTAATAAAATAAATAACACAAGCGCAAATACAGTCACAACACCACAACCAAAAATATACCCAACACGTGTTTCGTCTCTACGGAGCATCCTGAAGGGTTGATGTTCGTCGCTCGGCCGAGGAATACCCTATTATACATTACATATTATGTGCACAAAAGGAGCCTCCTCGCAATGGCGTACTATTCATGTCTTTTATCCGCCTAGCGTACCCTGGGCAACGATCGGCGAGTACGGGGGCCGGTTGGCAAATCACGATAGGAAACATTTCCCACACTTCAGCATGACGGCAACTGTTAATGACGCGCGTAGCGGCAATAACTCCTGGGTCACAATAATATAGTGTTTGCCATCGATACGACAAGAAGAAGAAGAAGAAGAATATAAATGACTAATCTTTAACAACTTAAAGTCACCTTTGACCAAATCCTAAAGTGTGTCTACGTTAGACGAACCGAGCACGAGTGGAGCCGGTTTACTCGACGTCGTTCGCGGAGTCAAGTTTCGACTTAAAATGAGCCTCAACGATCATTGTACTCGAATCTAGCTTTCCGCAGTGTGCTCGAAGCTCGTAGCAAACATAGACGATGTAGCTATTTCTGCTGCTGCTGCAGCTATTATCTGACCACGATTCATGACGCTCGGCTCGAGCGAAGCGTCTGTTACTAAGCACGTCCACGACCGACAATTGGCGGAGCATAGTCGGGCACGAGCCAAACGTTCGACGTGCGCTCGTTCGAGGTTCGTAAGTCAGTCCACACTACACGAATTCGTGCTCGACTCGTAAGCGTAGACCTTTAGACCACCGCAGTCAGCTCAAGTAGTTTGCCATTCGTCTCCGCAGAAATTTGCATATTGTATCTATTCTTTACAATATTTTACATAACCATGTGTCTCTTGGGTCTCAGAAGACGCCCTGTCGCTTTCTTATTAGATCCAAGTTATCCTTTCCATCGTTCAATTCCGGTTTCTATTCTTACTCGTGCACTGTTCACGCGGCTAGACTTGGAACGCACTGCCTATTACTGTTTGCGAAAGTAATCCTTAACTACTTTCAAAATGAGAGCATAAGGAGCATTATTTATCCAGTATTCCATCCATAACTTAGGTACTATAATATGATATATGTATTCTGAGTATTTATACATATAGTTATAATATAATTGAATGTTACTGATATTGTTTTTATATCACGTAATTTGTTGTTGTAGAAATTGTGTCTTGAATTCAGGTCAAGTCAGCAGAAGAATTTTTTTTAAGAAATAAGTTGATACTTTTCTTTGTGTTTTCCTTTTGTTAATTGTGATTTGTGTGTTTTTTCCTGTACAACAAATTATTAAATAAATAAACAACAACGCGAACCTGATGTAACCATGCACGCTACACTGCATAATAACCAAAACAATATAAAATTAAGTAGTTAATTATCGCAAAACAGCTAACGTACAACTAGTTATGACTTCGTGCTTGATAAGCAATAGTTCCGTTTCAAAGCTATTCTTGATAAAATCTTTAATACAATAAAATTACGAGTGCTGATGGAAAACAATGAAACTAACGATTTATTGATTTATTGTTCCTTATTAGATTGTTGCAGTGCTTTTGTTATGGGTTTAGATTCCATCGATAACAGAAGGTGAATTCACATCTGAGCTTCAGCATACGTGCGAAAATATAAAGAACAATAGTGGCCTAGCTTACTGATCTAAAGGTTAAATCTCACTTGTCAGTACGCGTCAGAATTGCGTGGAAGTTAAAAGTGACTTTCATACGGGTTTTATCAGCACGCCTCAATATTAAACGTGCTTTATTAATCTTCATCATTCTTCTTCTTTTTATTGTGTCGATGGCAAACACTATAATGCCGTCATGGTGAAAGGATTCGCCAATTAATTGGTGTACGGTACTAGCCGATTGTTGCCCAGGGCTCACAAGAAGAACAGGAAGGAAATAAATGGTACGTCCTATATACATTTTTTATTTGCCGTCAATGATATATATATTTTATTAAATATCATGATGTTTTTATTGTCAATTCATTCGATCTGAATCAGCCTTTCCCAAAGTGGGCGATAACGCCCCCTTGTGGGCGCTGCAGGCCTAAAGGGGGGCGGTAAGAGACCCAGAAAAAAATGAGGGCGTTGTGTAGGGGCTTAGGAAGAGATTTGTAATTTCATCTAGGAAGACTCTTAGACACCTGAGCTGAGCTCTCGACTCTCGACTACAACTTGTGAACATTCAACTAATATTAATTAAGAAATTGCTTAAACTAACTCGGTTCGACGTTTCTCTTCGTGTAGTGAACTACAATATATCTGTCCTGTTTTATTGAAAAAAAAAAATCATATCAATCGGTCGCTCCGTTTCGAAGTGAAAGTAGACATAAACAAACAAATAAAAAGGCAACAGACACAGTTTCGCATTTTAATAGTTATTAGTATTCCTAGATAGGTAATTTTCGTAGATTCTTACTTGTTCAGTACGATTGAGCATCGAATGAGAGATGCATGTTTGTCTTGTTCCTGTCGGTGCGTGCTGCTTATGCAATGCTATATAAACAACGTAATATTTATTTTATTTTCATTTACGGTTTCGCGCGTAATAGATAAGCAGTACTTAAGTTCAACACTTACTTACGTATTTCTCAAAACAAAACAATGTCGTAAAAAAGAAGAGACGGCAATACTGTGGGGAATATATTAAATTCGGATTTATTGAAAATCCCACAAACCCATCGTCGCCTTTGTGCCTTCTATGTCTAAAAACATTTTCGAATGAAGCAATGAAGCCTTCAAGACTGCAAGATCATTTGAATAAAATGCATCCAGATAAGAAAGACAAGATGTAGCATATTTTCAAGACCTAGAGAAGAAGCATAATACTCAGCCAAGTGTAGCAAAACTCTTTTCGGCGGCTGCTAAGCAAGATCACGACGGACTTCGAGCTTCGTACAATATCTCTTTGTTAATTGCTCAAAAAGGCAAACCACACAACGCCGGAGAAGAATTAATTTTGCCAGCAGTAAAGGAAGTAACAACTACTGTGTTTCATAAACCGGCCGCAGATATTATCCGAAAAAATCCTTTTAGTAATAATTCTGTGCAAAGACGAATTGATGATATGGCTGAAAACATTGAACAATCATTGGGCAATCATCTGAGGACTAGTTAATTCTCAATTCAGCTCGATGAGTCCACTTTACCAACTAATAAAGCATTGTTGCTGTCTTACGTGAGTTTTATTAAAAATGAGAAAATATGTGACGAACTATTTGTTTGCTAGAAATTTAGAGACCGATACAAAAGGCGAAACCATATTCAATACATTGGAAAGGTTTTGTGATGAGAAAGAGATTCCCTTGAAAAATATTATGTCAGTTGCAACTGATGGCGCTCCGGCTATGACAGGGAGCCATAAAGGGTTCCTAGCGCACTTAAAAAATAAAATTCCAGATGTCCTTGCTGTACGTTAATCATAAACAACATTTGGTTGCTAGAAATTTAAGTGAACGACTATTTCAAAGAATCAATCACTGCAATATGTCATCAAAGCAGTCAATAAAATCCGTAACAGCTCTTTAAATGATAGATTAATTCATCAACTTTGTGTTACTAATGACGAAGATTTCAACCGTTTGTTGTTTCATACTGTAGTTCGTTGGCTATCAAGAGGCAATTGTCTGACTCGATTTTACAATCTGTTTGACTCTGTGATAGGGTTCTTGGAAACTAAAGATACAGAATTGCGCAACAAGCTCATTACATCATAGAATGGTATAGCTTACATGATAGACCTGTATAAAATGTTCAACGACATGTATATCCAACTGCAAGGCGATGAACTAAATTTAATTAAAACAAAAAATGTCGTTGCTGCTTTCGCAGCCAAACTGCTTCTACACAAAAAGAATACGGGCAAACGTGAGTTTCACAATTTTCCGAATTTATCAGTATCCTGCAGTAACGACGACTTGTTTGCCTACTGCCAACATTTGGAAAACCTCCACCGAACATTGACTTCACCGAACGACACCAGGACATTTTGAAGTTGGAAATACCAGACTGGGTGTTGGATCCGTTTTCAAATGTCAACACAGTAATATCACCTCAGCTGGAAGAAGAACTTATAGAATTGACAACGAACGAGGAAATATAAATCAAGTTCAAAAATGGCTACCAAGAATTTTGGCTACAAAAACCGGTCCCGCAATTGTACCCTGGATTGTGGTCAATAGTTCAACGATTCTTGATAGCATTCCCATCGTCACATTTGGGTGAACGTAGTTTTAGTGCTGTGACAACGCTGCTTACTAAAAAGAGAAATCGTTTGCATGTTACCGAACATGGCGACTTGCGGCTGTTCTTGAGTAAATTGGAACCTGATATCAACAAACTTATTAAACAACATCAGATTCATCCTTCACATTAGTTTTTATATTAGAATCGATTATGTTTGTTTTATTTTGAATAACAGATACTCTGTCTGAATACTATAAAGTTGCGTTTCAATGACCATTCTCATTCGCAGGGGTAGCTCGTAAGAGTTAACTTGAGACCTGAGCGCCGTTGTGTACTACCTATTGCGCTCAGGTCTCAAGTTAACTCTTGCGGGTTATAGTAAAAGTCTCGTTTAGAATGAATGTTTGATCTCCAATAATATAGCTTACAATAATTAATTTAATTTGAAGGTTTTTAAGTAGGTGAACAAATGGGGGCACTAAAAATAATTTATTCTCAAAGTGGGCAGTTGACAAAATAAGTTTGGGAACCCCTGATCTGAATGGACTCGAACCAGCGTATGTTGCCACAACGGAGCTACAGTTCTAACCAATTTCAAATTATGACATTATAATTATGGACGAATGCTTATGTTTTGCCAGGAACTGCAATGCAATTATTGTATAATATAACAATACCTTCGTACACACACTTCGGTTAGCTAAAACATTCGTTATTTGTTGCATTTTAGAAGTGTGTTTTTAGGCTGAGTTTTTGATACAAAATATTGGATGCTGGAATTTTCTATATCAACAAGAAATGCAATTGAATTGGCTTCTAACGGTTGGGCCTCGGTCCTGTTTTCGGTCCATTTTTTAACATTATATAAATATTATTATGTTGGCGATGACAAAATTATGAAATAATAAAACATCTCCTAACCGTGTCTGTGTAATTATTGTTATCCCTTGAAGAGTAAGTTCTGGGTTTCAATTTTCTATTAAGGATTGTAATTAATATTTTGTTTAACAAATACTAAAGCGTAAATATATATTTAGATATAACGTAAGTAATATGAAAACAACTTGTATATTATAATTATTTTTATTTAATTATCGTATTCTATGCTTTTTTTTGTTTTAATTTATGCCATTTTGAAATCAACTAGAGGTACTAATATAATAGAGAATTGTTGTTGAAAAAAAGTTGGCCATGGTTCGTTAAAACATCAAAAAAACTTTTATTGTTTTAACATCCAATCAGTAATGTCAGCATTACTGTGTTCCGGTTTCGAAGGGAGCTGGTGAAATTACAGGCGTATATTATGTATTTTATTATTATGTATTTGTCAACTTGTGCCTCAGGGTGACGGGCGCAGTGGCAGTGATCCTCAGATCTTTGCGATTTAAAGCTCTGAGTGGCACTGCAACTGTTATGGATACGTGCAGCTTACCATCAGGCGCACGACTTGTCCGTCCCGTCGCTACATATTATAAAAAAAAATTGAATTGTCTATGGTCATTTTAAAAATAACATTTTAGCGCGTATTTTATGAACAGGCGGAAAAGTTTTAAGTTTCCCATTCTTGAAAAAACGCTCAAAACTGGAGAATCACAAAGGTGTCGTATTTCCTCAGGATGTCAAACAACATAATTATTTTTACAAAGCCTTGGCTTACCTTGTCCGTCGTGTTTTCCCGATATAACCCCTTCAGATTATCATTTGTTTCGGTCTTTATGAAACACTTCAAATGATCACGATTTTGGTAGCGAAAAAACCATCAAATGGCAAGGAATTTTTAATTGACAGAGAGATTCTAATATTACCCGAAAGATTGCAAAATATTATAAATCAACATTGTGCCATTGTGCCAAATATTGTGCCAAAGAACCAGACCAATTGTCTGGTCTCAAACTAGGGATTTCTCTGTACTATGCGTATCAAAGGAACTGTATACTCTCCGAGGCACTCCCCAGAATACCCAGACCAGAAGCAATTTCGATAAGTTCTTTTTTTATGATATCAAGTGACGGGACGAACAAGTCGTGCGTCTGGTGGTAAGCGCTTAATCAATAACAGTTGCATAGTTACTCAGAGTTTTAAATCGCAAAGAATCAATGCCAATGCGTCCGTCACCTTGAGACATAAGTTGACAAGTCCCATGTGCTTGTAATTTCTCCAGGACCCCTTATCCTTTAAAACCGGAACGCAATCATGTGAGTTTGCCTGGCGGTAGAAATAGGCAAGGGTTTCCCCATTTCCCAATTTGGTCCTACCGGGAATCGAACCTGGAACTTCCTCATATGGCGTCCATATTATAAACCGTAGGGCCACTGAGGTCGTCACATGGGCAGTACATAATTGATTATTCGATACAGCACGGACTTTTTGGCCAATCCAGTACCTTGTAATTGAAATCCAATAACGATATCGATATGCAATTCGTCATCATTATCAACGCATTTATACTTCCTCCTGCTGGGTAGGGGTCTCATGTCAGGTGAGGGTTT
This sequence comes from Hyposmocoma kahamanoa, assembly GCF_003589595.1. Classification (NCBI taxonomy): domain Eukaryota; kingdom Metazoa; phylum Arthropoda; class Insecta; order Lepidoptera; family Cosmopterigidae; genus Hyposmocoma; species Hyposmocoma kahamanoa. The sequence continues at coordinate 4,361,060 of NW_020653993.1, forward strand.
TAGACCATAGTCCGCCACGCTGGCCCAATGCGGGTTGGGGGCTTCACATGTTTTCCGAGGGTTGTGAACCTTCTTGGACATGCAGGTTTCATCACAATGTTTTACTTCAGCGAAAAGCTCGTGGTACATTTCACGTTAAATTAAGAAGAACTTTGATGTGCGAGCCCGGATTCGAACTCGTGGGCTACCAATCAATAGTTCGAAATGACGTTTTCCAGAAATAACGTTTCCTCGAACTTTCATAACCACGAATTTTGAGAAGAAAATGTTTTTTCTTTTAATCCTTTTTTTTTTGTTAACCCGGGGGAATCTGCTTACACCCTGGCCCCGCGGGGGGGTTATGTGGGACTGGGCTTAACCCTGAGGGGGAGCAGCCCGACCGCAGTAAACCCCCGGAGTGTTCCTCCTCTCCGCTGTAAGTGGGGGTACGGGTACGATGTTGCACTCGTCAGCGCCCCCACCAGCGGCTGGCCGCGCCCTGCGCAGCCTCTCCGCGAGAAGGGAGAAACATCGATTCCCCGACTCCGAATGCGAGGCTCGCCGAACACCAGACGAGCCTTCCATCCCGGGCCCCTCTATGCTGGGCAACGAACTCCCCCGAGTCCGTTACCCAGGGGCGATGGCGGGCCAGGACAGCATCCACTCAACTGTGAAGTTCAGTGGCTGCTCCCCCAGCCCCCGCGGCGGATCTGATGACAGGCTCCGCCGCAACACCTAGCGCGCTTCCACACGGACTCTCCGAAGAGAGTCCCTTGGAGTGCCAACCATGGGCCAACCGCCCACATTCGGCCGCGGAGGATAGGCAACGACATACCGACACGTCTCTTCCCCCGCAGTCCCGCCGCCACTGCATCATAGAAAGCATCATTTTCTGCATCATCATTTCTTTTAAACCTAACTTTAACGTAACCGAACCTAATCATGTCTTGCGATAAACATCCAACATGTCCTGAAAGAACAACGGTTTCATTGTAATTCGGTTTTTGGTGTAATGAAAATTCGAACAAACGTTATTCCGTAATAAAATTTAGAGTTTGTGATAGGTTACCGAACCCGTGCCCTCTGCTTGAAAGGCGGTAAGTAAAACTATTAGGCTACCGTGGCTTGGTTTGCAATTCACTAAAAGATATTTATTAGAGTAATAATTGATCATTTCCCTTATGTGGTATTGGTAAATATTACTAAGAACATGATTGTTTTGCCAAGAACTTGATTAAGTTACGTTCTCGGGATTCGCTTATCTTTTCGTTCTCAGCGGAATCAAATTATAATTACGTGAATCCGGATACTTCTCAGGTCTCGCAGGTATTATAGGTAAGAACTCTCTTTTATTTTCCTTATACTTACTTAGCTTAATCTATATCGGGGAACTGATTATTTATCAAGTTGTTTTTCTTTTCTGGAACAAGCTAGAAAAAGAAGAAAAGATATAACAACATAATATTTGGTATCCTCGGTAACCTAATGGTTTAGATTGTGGACGCTGGATGCGCAGGTACAGAGTTCGATTTCCGGTGGGACCATCTTAGAACAGAAATTTTCTTAGTTGATTCTGGTGTGGGTGTTCTGGGAAGTGGCCCAAAGTTTAAAGTTTAGTTCCCAGTCCCTACTTTAAGATCAGGCAGTTAGTGTGGTTGTCTGAAATATAAAGGATTACGAGGGACGGTACGATCAAGCCGGTGTCAAGCGACACGTCTACCTACAACAGTTGCAGTGCCACTCACAGTTTCAAATCGCAATGATCTGGCACTGCCAATTACAGCTCGGTATATTATGCATTGCCCTATGGATGAATTTGTGACTTGTGAAGACGACTTTTAAGTACAACTTATGATAATGCAGTAGAGCTCCTTTTGAAAGAGTTCGGCCAGACAAGTACTAACCTATTTCTGCCGCCAAACAGTAAAGTGAGCATTATTGTTTTCCAGTTTTGAAGGGTAAGGGTGCTGGAGAAATTACAGGCACATGGCATCTGGCAACTTTATATCTCAGGCGGAGGTTTATGACGGGCTCAGTGGCAGTGCTCTACAGGTCTTTGTGATTTAAAGCTCTGAATGGCACTGCTACTGTTATGAACAGGTTAATTTCCTTAACTTCTCTCTCAAAGAGGCTCTGGCGCCCAAATTGCAAATTACCCTAACTGCACGTTTTTGCAGGACAAACATGTTAATAATATCAGCTGCAAAGGCATGGGTAATGCCTAATGAATGGATTTTTGTCATACATTATAAGCACGTATAAGCTGTATAATCTTTAGTACATTTACCTTATACGATAATATTAAACCTCATAAATGTCAAACGTCGAATATACAACAGGTGGGTAGATCTCATAGACCTTTCCAGTTGAAACAAGAAATTATGCCTAAGTCCGGAATATCCTAAGATTCAGCCCATATAACCAAAATGGTTGTTAGAGAGAAATAGTGCAGAGTTAATGCCAATCAACCTGGTAGTTATTATTATTATATTACAGGGAATTCTCATGTTCGATAGCAAATATGCCGCAGGTTAGACGTCATATCGTCCTGCTCCTGGCTAAATATAGTAACTTACATTATAAATTTTTTTAGGGTACGACGACAGACGATTCTTTTTTGTTTTTTTTAACACACTCGTAACCCCGTACTAGAGAAACCCTATATCGCGGGTCTCATGGACACACATATAGGTAGACAACCACAAATCGCGAGAGAAACAAATGTAGACCATACAAATATTTCTCCCCGCCCGGTAATTTAAACCGGGACGTCTGTGTGGCTGTCCTGCATAGTAACCGTTTGCCAGTGTTTCAATGCCTACACTTCACTCGGAGCGTAGGGTTGGCACTTTATTATTTTAGTTCTAAGCGTAATTTGAAAAATAAATAAATAAGGTGTTTATCATCGTATTCTCGTGCTCGAGCAGCGTGGATTTTTATCTCGATCGTGGGAATATGATTATGAAATAAAAATGAAATATTCAATTTGAGGCACTCTTATTCAAATAAATATAAACACAACACACACACACACTCGACATAGTCACTCGACAACAATACGTACGCCATTGCTTAAGCACCAAGCAAACGCTTCTTTTCTATAATGAATGGCGCATGTGACAACCCGCGCTGTGCAACGACACTGCACTGCGAGATTATGCGAATGTGTGGGTCCCACGGCGCGCACATTCGTGTTTGTATGGAGTTACACTACAAGTATTGCCACCTTACCTATTTCTGCCACCAAGCATTAATGTGAGCATTACTGCGTTCCGGTTTAGAAGGGTACGGGTGCTGGTGAAATGACAGGCACATGGGACTTGTCAATTTTATGTCTGACTGTGACGGGCGCAGTGGCAGTGTCCATAAGATCTTTGCGATTTAAAACTATGAATGACACTGCAACTGTTATGGATATGCGTGTCGCTTACCACCAGGCGCACGACTTGATCGTCCCGTCACTTGGTATCATAAAAAAATATATTTTATTATACTATGGATAATACATACGTTTGATATGGGCAAAAATATTTTTACCAATTTCGTATGTTTTGAATTCCATGTAACTTGTACGCTTTCTTTCATAAGTACTTGAGAAATTTCCTAATTTGTTTTACATTCTTTTGATATGTTAAATAACAAGTTCGTTCCGTTTAATAGTCGTACATATAATGGGCGTCACTTGCAATTTTGACGGTAAAAACTTATTTCTGAATTTTTATGTTCTATGTTATGATATAAATAATTCATATAAATGAAAAAAAGTGTTTTCTCTTTGACCCGCCTTTGCGACAAATTTGTTGAACCAAAAGAAAATAATAACTGAAAAAGAGCACCTGAAGCAAGAACCTCATTTTTGACTGTATTTATATGTATAAACAATTTGCCCACATGATATTTAACAAGGGTTCTATTGTTTCAGAAACGTCTGAGGGCATCGGCACAGCAATTCATGTAAGGTTTATCGCAATTATGTAATAAAATAAGTTTTATCGAACGCATAAAAGACAAACATAAAAATAAACAACAAACCTCCATCTCACCTGACGGAAAGTGATGATGAGGTCGACGGTGAAGCATACAAACCTAAATAATGCCCATTCATTCTCCAAGCCTAGGTTCGCCATATAAATTAGGAAGCATAAGGCTTCGTGCAAATCCTTAAAATACCCACTACAAAGGGATGGAACTCAAGCCTACGTCTAGTTCTCCAATGATGGAAAGAGGAAGGTGGAGTTAAATCATGCAATTACCTCGCATACTCTCCGTGATATAACTTGTAGAATGCTGATAAGCAGGCAAGTTTAAGGCGTAAGTGTAAGGTGTTCAAGACACTAGCTTCGCCTCTCCTAAGTCGGTGTCACCTATAAGCATTGACTTACAATTATATGGACGTCGGGTCCGCGCTAAAAGTGTCCGAACTTAAAGGGCGTTAAAATCGTGTACAGAGCGTCATTCACGCTTTAGTCTTCGGTTGTTCGACTGACAGCGAAGCAAGCAAAATTAGACAGTACTGCGATGACATTACAATTAAAATTCAACGTTTTAGCTTTTTCATATTCCTTTACATGTCCACTACGTTTAAATAGGTTGACTTGGGAATTGTGTTTTCGAGGTTTTTGTATTAGACCCGTCGTCCATTTATTTGTAAGTCAATGCCTATAAGCCTCAAAATTTCAGATTACTTTTGTTAAATGGTGTTTATAGTGAAAATAGTCCCTTGAAATTTTTATTTCCGTTTTAATGCTTTTGATGTCTCTTTTATATCATTCCTTTTAACACGGTGTCTGCTTTTAAGTAAAGACTGTGTTAATATAAAATGTATCGGTCTCAGTGGCCGGAGGAGGATATAAGATCAAAAAGGAACTTTTCTCAATTGTTTCTGGTCTGGATGATTCGAGAGCCTCGGAGTGAATTTGTAACCGTTGCTCTCGTAAAACTTTTATGCTGCGGGTTTACGATTCAAAATGTCATTTTTTATAACTGGTATTTTACACGTTTCGCATTTGACAAAAATTGCATTGAATAACATTGATTTTACTCAAGTTGTGTTATCGAGATTCATAATGGAACCAATCACAACAAGATAAAACTCATAACTTAAAATTGTTGTTGCAATCATTTTACTTACTAGGCTAAGATGGAAATAAGTCATATTATCATCTTTAACAACATCTTTATTAATTTCAATTACAATGTTTTTTACAGCATATAATTTACACCTGTCAGTATTGTGTAGGAGGATGTGATATATAATACGCCTTGTTTCTCCGCCTATATCCTACTTATCCTTCGCCTTTCCAAGATGTCTGTTACAAAATGATGCAATGTCTCAACATATTATTCCACTCAAAATGTAAAGCAATAGAATCAGTATTCGAGTTGCGAAAGTCCCGTTGCTCGTCACACGAGAGAAATCAACTCGTCCGCCCACGCCATGCCGCGGTGTGCTACATGGGTTTGGAGATCCGCAGACTAAGAACTGAGGATAAGAATCTACACGAGTGGCCTGTGGTTCACTTATACTTACAAGTCGCTTAGTGCCGTACGGGTCCAATACATCAATCGGTTTAGGATGTTGATGGTGCTAGCTTGCTTTTGCAGTGCGTCTACCATATTTGCAGAGGCGCGGGGTAATGGTTTCAATGCGGTTATCCGTAAGGAAATAGCCTCACAGCTCAGCAGACTGCGGAGCAGTACCAACCCCTTTTTACAGGTCATACCTGATAGATATGACCTGCCCATTATGAAGTCTTTCATTCGGGTCTTGAGTCCGTAGCTTATTTAAAGATTTCCAGATCTGCCATTTCAATTCGTGGCTAGTTGGAGACTCTCAGAAGGTGGGGTTAAGATAGATGGTCTCTTTTGCGATAAAGGTTGCACTTCGCCTGAGCTAGCTCATCGCTCAGAGGATAGACATCATTGACGAAAGTTTTTCCGGCATCTCAGTCTCTGTTACACTGTGAAGTGGTCTTGCTTGGGTGCCGAATATCGATAGCCATTTTGGTTCTTTCGCAAATCTTCGCTACAGTTTTGCAGAAGTGTTAAGATGAGCAGTTATGATCAGACAGGTGTCGTTTAAGTCTTTATCCACTAAATTTGCAAACGAAAAACGCCGAGCGTGTATGAAAGAATTGTTATGTGGTCTCAACCTACGCCGATGGGAAAAGGGCGTGAAGTTTATGCATGTTACATTTCTCAATTTCTTTTCTTTACCGTGATCCTAGGCATAACTTGAATAATATAATAAGCACCGAACCTTACCCTCTTTTGAGCCACTCACCCGTAACAACAATTGTAATCTAGTGTAGAAAAACAGAAGTTGCGGTTAAAATCATCTTCAATTTCGACGCCATAAGGTTTGAGTAATACATACAATAAAAATGAATCATTTCCTATAATCATAGATATACCGTACATGGTATATAATTTTATAATTTTCTGTAATAAGCGGACGCAATAACAAGAGAAAGTTTGGTGCTTTCACAGAAATTTTGGCGATTTTGTCGGAAATTAAATTTTGTTTCGACAAAGTACAAATACGACGTTACGATTGCTGACGTTAAGACCTCCGATAAAATACGCACATACATTTATTTCAATTAGGCACAATACATTTTTAGTGTGTCAGACAACCAAACCAATTGCCTAATTCTTTAACTAGGAAATTGCATGTACTATGGCTGAAATTTAAAACGAAATTGGATTTTTTTTATTGAGTACAAAGTCGGTTTTACCATGGATCAATAAACAACTCAAAAGGACTGCCAATCGCGACAAGACAGCGAAGTCGTGTATTTAGTAGGTACCTATTGGTACACCAGATGTCGCGCCATGTAAGGAGTGGATGTTTTTTGTAACTAATTTTTTAGTAGCCGTGGAGCCTTGTGAAAGAGATCATCCAAGAAATATTGCCATTTTACTATTACTACCGCCAAGTAGAGATGTGAGCATTACTACGTTCCGGTTTTAAAGGGCAAGGGTGCTGGTGAAATTACAGCCACGTGAGACTTGTCAAGTTATGTCTCAAGAGGTGGGCGCAGTGGCAGTGCCCCTCAGATCTTTGTGATTTCAAGGCCCGAGTATCACTACAACTTTTATAGACAGGCGCGTTGCTTACCACCAGGCGCACGAATCGCTTGTCCTGTCACTTTGTATCATAAAAAAGTACCAAATAACCTTTTTTGTAACTATTTTGTTTTACTTTGACAAGTTGCAATTTATCAGAGTTACTCTAATTTCCAGTGATAACAAACAAATCAACTAGATGGCGCTTATTGCACAGATTTCTATGGATATTGTTTACAATCAGCGCCATCTACTCATATTAGGAAGCGTTAATTTATAAATTAATTTGCAATTAACGTACAAAGCCATCTATTGACGCGCGTATTTGTAAAATTTCAGAAAATTTTTAAATCTGATGTTCCATAGTTGCCGAAGCCGTGGTAGCCTAATGGTTTGACCTACTGCCTCTCAACCAGAAAGTCGTAGGTTCGAATCCAGGCTCGCACCTCTGAGTTTCTCGGAATTTATGTGCGAAATTTAATTTGAAATTTGTTATGAGCTTTTCGGTGAAGGAAAACATCGTGATGAAACCTGCACGTTGAAGAAGGTTCACAACCCTCGGAAATCGTGTGCCAGGGTGACGGACTATGGCCTAAACCCTCGTGCCCAGCAGTGAGACGTATAAAAATGGGTCGATGATGGTGATAGTTGATATGAGCATTTAGTATGGAAAGGATTTTAGGCTTAACTTGATTGCTTTACATCCGATGGTGCAACAACATCAATTTTCAAATCTGCTATTCCATAATTGGTATTTACTAAATACGTAGACGTAATTTATTTCGTGATGACACATGGAGTAAATTGACAATCGGTGGCCAAGAGGTGGCTATAGAAACATGGAACGTTTTTTTTTTTGTGATGCCACTGGTATGAGATGGGTGGACGATATTGGTAAAGTCGAGAGCCGTACTGCCCTCCTTGTCACAACTAATGCATTTGCATTTTGGTAACTTCCGAGTTATTGGCACCTAAAGTTTAATTTTTCTTTGAAATATGTCAGTTACACTGTATTTGCTTAATAATAAAACTGAAACTAAGTAAGATATAAAAAACAGCTTATAATGGGCTGTAACAGCACAAACAGCCTATATTCAGCCGCGAGTAAAATAAAACCACATGAGATCATACCGATACCTCCAATGAACACTACGCAAACTTTTTTTTCCGAAAAACTTGTTTGTTCGAATTTTCGTTACACCGAAAACCGTATTATAACGAATCCTTTGTTCTTTCAGGATATATTGGATATTTATCGCAAAGATACGATTAGGTTCGGTTGTGTTAGGTTAAGTTAAAAACATTTTCCTCTCAAAATTACTTTCGAGGTTGTGAAAATTGGAGCTCGAAGGACCAAATATACAGCCGTCAACCCCAAGAAGAAGATGTTGAGGATCTCGACGAGTTCGTTGAATTAAAGACGATTTATTTTTAGTTTTAGTTGACTGTAATATATTGGCAATAGGATACTGGTTTACACGAGTAGTGCCATTAATCGCTAAACAGTAGTGGTTTCTAATGAAAGCACAATTGAAAAGTGAACGTCTTTTTTTACTTTTGTTAGTTCATACAAAAAGTTCGTTACATATATTTATGTGCTAGAGATGAAATAACATGTATGTGATATTAATTGATGAGTTCAAAATAGATCCCCCAGTCTACGTAATGTGCCTTTGACGAGCGTTTCCTTATTGCTTCGAAAATTACATTAAATTAAGGTATAACAGTTATGTTGCGTCCGCAACAGAAACAGGAAATAAAGCTTCGACAAAAAACGAATTTTGTGAAAAAAGAAAAGAAACAAAAATGAAAATAAAGAGAGACCAGGTCCAAAAATTAAGTTATGTAGTATTCATTGGAAGTATCGAGACGTCAAAAGTGCTAGTATCACTTGAAAGTCTTAAAAATAATACAAACTACTCGCTACTACGCTCCTTCAGTGTAAGACAGACGTAACAAAAACCAGCCAAAATTATTTAGCAATGAAAATACAAAAACACAGAGATACGTTATTTAATTTTTCAATAGATGGTGCAATGCTTATTGTAATGTAACGTTTAAGAGCTCTTCAAATGCAATGCTGCTCTAAAAGCAAAACATAAAACTTTTGACTTATTTTCTATACATTTTTGCAAATATAAGATAAGGACCTGTTTTACCGACAATTTCGTAATCTTTAAACTTTTTTCCTGAAAAGTCATTATTTTGTCGATATCTTATTACACCACTGGTATGATTACTTTTTTGCCATTTCAGATGACTGATTTTAGCCGAAGTTGTTTAATATTAATTGCCGGAATCACCACAAATTCAGGTATACGGCAAAATATGTTAATAATCCGTGTGTTTTTGAAGGCATGTTTCTATGAAAGCAAAATTATGTTTTCGTAGGAGGAATAAATTGGTAGAATCTAATATAATTACTTATACGCTTTCGTTTAAATTTATTTTTGTTTTAGCTGTATAGTTCAGACATTTGAATATCAAAGGTAGTTTAATTCTGAAGTATCATTGGTAAGTAATGATCAAAACTTATTTATAATTCAAGTAACGGCCTTGAAAGTTTCAAATGTTAGTAAAGAACATTAGTACTGCCAGAATTGTTCTTAAGTATACATTTTTTATAAGATAAGAATAAGAAGATGTAGTGACAAAGGGAGGGATGTTTACTTAGATGGTTTGGGCATATAAAGAGAATTCATGAAAGAAGGTTGACGAAATAGATTTACAAAGTAAGAGTGAGCGGGTAAGTTAGTAAAGGCCGAGGAAGGTGAACTCACCATGACCAAATTGAGGGCGTCCTTAAGAAAGTCAAAAATATATTTAGCCGAGGAGCATGTATGAAAGCACTGATGCGTGAAGCTAAAGATGTGAGTCAGGATTGTAGCAAGTAGAAGATTGTTGTCGCTATCTACGCCGAAGGGAAAAGAGCGTACATATATGTAATTATTTCATCTCAAACTATGAAATGTCCTTTACAATATACAAACACACACTACCAGAGTAAAGAAATTAGCCTCGGTGACACAAATGCTTAGAACACTCACACTAAAACCTATGTTTAATAGTTCATAATAGGAAATCCAAATCTAGAACCTCCTCATCAAGCGTCCATAGTGCCATGAACGATGATTACGTAGTTTTAGGAGATTTTCCTTTATTATGTCATAATTTTATCAACACCTAATATATTTACAAAGGCCTTATACGTGACATTAAAAAAAAATGGCGGACAGGACCGAGGTCAGAAGGTTCAAAGCCATTTCAATTGTACTTCTCGTTGACAAAGAGAATTTCGACATCCAATATTTTGTATCAAAAACTCCTCATAAAACACCTACTTGCAAATGGCAACAAATAACTATTTTACGAGCAACAAGAGTTATTAAGTTACAATACTAAAAACTTTTTAATGCCGTCTTTGGCAGTAAAATATCGTGAATTATCGCGCATTAAAAAACAAAACTATCATTTAAGTTGGTATACTGACATTAATTTATGAGTTACTATTTGTATCACGCGATTTTGTTCCATCGTTATAGGAATTAAGACCTGTTTTGATGAACTTGTAGGAGTGAAGGATTTTCAATCCTTTTTTTTGCATAAAAACGAAAAAACACCGCTGTTACCCCAAGCATCTCTGTCATTTGGCATAAAGGTGTCGCATTCATATTCATGTCTGTAAATAGACCGATCACGCTTATCTCTTACACGCCTGAAGCACACTATTGCTCTCCATCTAACACATGGTTTCTTAACCTGTGATCTATGGAATCCTAAGAAGTCCGTGTAATGAACGCCGGGGGTCCATGACTCATCTCACTCACCTACTGAACATAATGCATTAATATAAATATTGGTATAGAATATGTTGTGAGTAAATGACCTTTTTTATCATAAAAAGTGACAGGACGAACGAGTCATATGCTTGGTGTTAAGCTATACGCCTGTCCGTAGCAGTTGCAGTGCCAGAAAGAGCTCGCAAAGATCTAAAGGACATTGCCATGACACACCATGAGACATAAGATGACCCATGTACCTGTAATTTACCAGCACACTTAGCCTTCAAAACCGGATTACCAGAAATAGGTAACTTTAAGGCAGTACTTCCCTGAACGAGCTCTACTGCTAATAAAACCTTTTTAATTTTCGCGCCCTTTGACGGACTTCCTTTTTATTGGAGCATGCGAGACGCGTGTCAATGCAACCCGCGAGCTTCTCTTTTTCTTCATCTTTTGGAAAAGGTTCGTCGACTCTTTGAAAGTTTGAGAGGGGTTCATGACTAGAAAAAGGTTAAGAAACCCTGAACTAATACATCACTTTTGCTCCTCGCTTAGCAGCAATGTTTTTATACGTTTTTTTATGACGCCAGGTTATGGGACGAACAAATCTTGCGCCTGTCTACAACCTTTGCAGTGTCGCTCAGACCTGTAAATCGCTAAGATCTGTGAGTCATTGCCACTGCGTTCGTCACTCTGAGACAAAAAAAAAAGTCCCATGTACCTGTACTTTTATCAGCACCCCATATCCTTCAAAATCAAAACAATGCTCACATTATTGCTTCGCGGCAGAAATAGGTAAGGTACGGTTCGTAAGTAATATATAACAACAAATGACATATTTTTAGTCGATATAACGCTGAATCATATATGATATAATTAATTTATGGTATACAGACTTTTGACTTAATCTTGCATAATATAAAGTGACTGGGTATAATAGACGATTAATATAACAACTTTTAATCTAATATACCGAAGGCATAATGTTCATTTTATATAAACACTACAGATATAACATTCACTGAGTATTTTTTTAATTATATTTATAATACATTATATTATAAATATAATTCCAGTGGTGTTTAGGTGCAATGGTGAATGAACCGAATTTGTTTGTATTTGCTAGTTGGTTCGACCTCCCCCTGCGGGCTTAGGTTAGCTTAGTATATGCAATTAAATATTCTGCTTAAAGTTTTAATAAATATTTTTTATCTATTTAGGCAGTACTTTCCGAGACAATTTTCACCTTTCTTTCAAGAGCTCTACAGCTATAAAATTTTTTACACGTGGCCATTAGTTTATTATTGACACTTTTGACTTGGCCTGTTTTTAAGGGCACCCATAATTTGTCAACTTTTTTCAACGTTTTCCTTTAGGAATTTATTGTTTTCTGAAAAAAAGAAACTTTATATTTTCGAAGATAAAAAGAACACAAGGCAATGACTGCTTATTGTTTTCAAGAGAACACACAAACACAATATTTTTAATGAAACCGGGCTTTTGTGAGTTATTTACGTTGCTTTGTTAGATTTTATTAGACCATGACTTGAAATATACAGATAAGGCACAATAAAAGCTTAAATACTAAAAAGTAAAACTAGGATTAAATTATATGAATAAAATAAATGATGAAAAAAAAAAAGAATAGAATTGGGTTCCCGCGGCAAGGTGCCCAAGAGGCTGGCAGCGTTCCCCGTTTGTATGGCTATGCTAATGCGATGAGTGCCTTTGCGTTTCATAGACAGTCTGCGAATTTTTTGTATAAAATTTTGTACAGGTGAAGGGCACCGGGACCACACGGGGTTCTGGTATTTATTACTTTTTATTCTTTCCACCAGCTCAACTGCGGAGCCCGCCCTCTTGCTGGTGTGCTGGTGATGGGATAGGGTAAGTGTGTCGGCGCACGCGGCGTCCCACACCTGTGCCCGCCCGATACTCCAAAGGATAGGAGTCATTGGAAAACCTCTTGTTAAAAACTAAATATGTTACATAATTAGTTCTTTTTAAAGGGAATATTGTATTTACTTTATTCCCGCATAATGTCGATTTAAGCTATTTTTTCCCAATTTCCGTTAACCGATTTAACAAAAAACCTAGGCATATAGATTAAATAAATGAATGAATCAATGAATTGAATTCCAATAAAGCCGACCTGGTGATGGAAATGGCAAACAGATGAGAGGAACTCCTCAACACTGTACAGCAGCTGCCTTGTGTTTAAGCTCTTATGATTCTTTTAGACGAGTCTTCTGCATGCGTTTCAATTGTCGTTGAGGAGGCCGCAGTAACGAACACAACGAATACGGATAAGGTATTTTAGTGGCAGTAGAGCTCCGAAAGCACCGAGATGTGAAAGAGTTCTTCCAGGGAAGTACTGCCATCTTACATATTTCTGCCGCCGTGCAGCCATGTAAGCACTACTGCGTTTCGGCTTTGAATGATAAGGGCGCTGGTGAAATTACAGCACATGGGACTCGTCAACTTTTTGTATCAGGGCGACGGGCGCAGGGGCAGTGCCCCCCAGATCTTCGAGATTTAGTATAGTGGAAGTCAAGAGCGAAGCTTCGCTTCGATCAACATTTTTTATAAAATTGCGAGATTTCGTGAATTAACGGAAATACATATATTCGTAGTTACAATAAAATATATGTGATGCAAAACACTAACGAGTTGGTTTACATTCGGTAGCGTCCGGTTGTAGTGCCTTACAGATTACACAGCATCCCAAGATGACTCAGAAACTGAGTAATCGTTAGTACATTTAACTGCACCGGAAGTTAATTTAAAACAAAATTAGTTGGCTGTCGAAATACTAATTTAACTTATCTAAATTGAAAATAAGGTAGGCGCAGGAGCTTTTTAAGTTAAAAAAACATAATTACCATAACAGACTGGTTTATTTGCTATAGATTTTTTTATGATATCAAGTGACGGGGCGCATAAGTCACGATCCTGATGGTAAGTTACACGCCTGTCCATAACAGTTGTAGTGCCATTGAGAGTTTTAAATCGCAAAGATCTGAGGGGCACTGCCACGGGCAGTGACGGTGCACACTGTGGGACATAAGTTGACACGTCCCATGTGCCTGTAATTTCACCAGCACTCTTACGTTTCAAAACCGGAACGCATTAACGTCAGTAACATTACTGCTTGGCGGCAGAAATAGGTAAGGTGGCAGTACTTCTCTGGACGAACTCTTTCTGTCCTTAAAAATTACTCAGATATTGCTTTAAGAGTGACAGCAGAGAGCAGTAGCATTCGTTAATATGTACAACGACTTCAATGGAGAACTCTAGTAAAATTTAACATAAAATGTTTTTGTGATCCATCTTATTGGATATAAGCGCGATGCAGACTTCGCGTCAAGTCCCGCAGAACTTCGCAATAGGTGTTTTTGCTATCGGGTTTGATTGACAGGCGCGCATCCAAGACGTTTCCGTTGAGCAAGGATTATAACACCTTCAATCCTCGTAATACAAAAACTCAAGCGTGGTCTTAAAGTTGGGAAAATCCTAACAACGCGATTCAGACATGGCGTGTTTGAGTTAATGCCATCTAGCGACCAATTTCAGAACTACTATAAATAGGGTTGTATGAATTTGCGTTCAAAAGTTATTGTTTTACCATAATGATTATCAATATGTATTTAATAAAGTTATGACGTAAAAAGAAAAAGAAACATAACTAGCGATAATTAATCAATAGATTATAAATAGTCATTACATAATAACAAAATCGTATATTTGTTTGTCTTCTGTCTTCTCTAAATTGCTATTGATGGATAATTTATGCTATTAGAGAGACTTATTGGTGCATGATATTAAGAAAATATTCCTCTGTTTCTCGTACTGATATTATAAACCCTAATATCAAACATCTAATGTCTTCGATACCCCGTATACGACCCGCTGCCTGCTTGACGGGTCTTGGCTAGAAGATTTCCCATGTCGTTTGAGAGTTCTGTAAAACTGTCCCCAGCACACAGATTTTCTTTCACCATTAAAGAAAGTGATATTAACTCGTAGTAAAACTTTGAGCTGAAGACTGCTCTGTGGTAATGAACTCCTCGATGTTTTGTTTCGCGAGTAGATTTTAAACCTTTTAAATTGTGTGTTCCATACTATAATTGGAAACTATAGTTGTAAATGTCTCATAAACAAACCAACTAGAATCACGGAAACTATTAAAACCTGTATTGATAATTTCATTGTTAACTCTAAGTGTAACTGTGTCACCGGCTATGTAACTAGACATAAATTATCCGATTATAAGAATGTCATCCAATGTAAAATAGTAGTAAATAACAAATTGTTGACCAAAAATTTCAACAAAAATTGAAAAAGAAAACCTATTTCGCCCAGAATATGACTGAATCTAATAAAACAATTTTCAACAAAATGTATGAAAAGGCTCTTAAAAAAGTAATGATCATGGCTAGAAAATTTCATTATATGAAAACAATACAAGCATTCAGTAATAAAATAAAAGAAATTTGGAAAATTGTTAGCGAACAGACTAAAACAAATGTAAAAAGAGCAATAATAGATAGAGTTAAAAATAAAAAGAATAATGTGGTAATAAAAAGTAAAAAAAGAAATAGCATAACATATTAATGAATATTTCACGACTGCAGCATACAAAACCAGTGAAACATTATAAATATCTATAAATGTATGTCATATCCACATAAAGTTAAAGAACCTAAACAAACTATCCAATTTTACTATATTACAATGAACGAACTTACACTGACTTTATAGAATTTCAAAAACAAACGATCTAGAGATGCTAAAGAGGGTGCTTAAATGCCTGATTTTACTAAATGATAATTTACTAAACATGTTAATATTTATATCTAATGAATGCCTTACAGTAGGAATCTTTCCTGATGTGTTGAAAGTAGGTCGTATAATACTCTTACATAAGAAAGACGAAAGAGACGACGTAAATAATTACAGACCGGTATGTGTATTGCCTATTGGATCAAAAATTTTCGAATCGATATTGAAGAGAAAAATAATGTTATTTTTAGAGGTTGATAAATTGCTCGTAGACTGCCGTAGACTGCTGCTCGTAGAACAGGAAAGTCCACAAAAATTGCGATCTGAAAAGTCGTATACTTCATACTAGAGCCCAAAAGTGCAGTAGTATTTTTGTCAAGTGATTTGTCAAAGGCTTTCCACTGCCTACGACATGACATTCTTATAAAACTAGAACACTACGGCTTTAAGAATAAGAAACTAAGTTTAATTAAGTCCTATCTTTCGAATAGAACTCAATCTGTAATGGTGGAAGGCATATTTTCTGATGTTAGAAAAATAGATGTAAGAGTTTCGCAAGGATCAATATCACGATCTTTGTTATTCATCATGTATATGAACGACTTGTCAAATGCATTACCATCATGGTCAAATGTAGATCTATTCGCAGATGATACTCATGTAGGAATATCAGCCACAAATAAAATTCAAATACTCGAAAAACAAACTTTCGTTATATAAAGTCTTAGTAAATAGTTTACCACAAATGGTATAGTCCTTAATAAGAAAAAACCATTACCATAGTATACAAAACAAAGTCAGAAAAAAGAACAATGACACTAGATATACTACATTTTAAGGACATTTTATTTAGGACATATTGACATTGTGAAGATATGCAAAAAACTCTCAGCAGCAAATTATACACACTAGTAAATAAAGTAAGTATTTTAAGTGTATACGATGCTTATATTCTTACATTATTTGTTATGCTTTAGCTGTCTGGGGAAATTCTTCTGATATTGAGAGAGTGTTGGTCTTGCAAAAGCCAGTAATACAAATTATTGCAGGTATTCACAAACGTGTATCTGCTAGAGAGCTCTTTGTTAAATATAAAATAATGACTGTAATTTCATTGTATGTATACAGATCATTATTAGAGATGCATGAAACAAAAAATGATATGGCGAAGATATCAGACATACATATAACAAGAGAAGTAAACATAAACTAGTAACAAATAAAACTAGATTAGTGTCAACGTTAAAATAAATATGAAAATTAATATGTACAATAAATTACCAGTTAGTGTATCTGACTTGGAAATGGTTACATTCAAGCAAACATTAAAACTTTGAAAGTCACCCTTTTTATAAAATCAACGAATTCATGGATTCAAATCTAAGTGAATATTCATTTTCTTAAAAAATCATAACGTTAAGACTTTACTAGTATGTATACCTGTATAATTTAAGTCTCTATTCTCTGTAATTTGATTTACCTATAGGCAATATACTGTGTGATCTTGGTGAATAAATTATTTGAGTTTGACTTGACTTTGTATATCCACACACATTAAATACATAATAAAGAAAACAAGATTATTTAAAACACATATTATATAAACAGAAGATTTAAGATTAGTTGTGACCAGCAGTGGAACCTATATTGGCTAAGTACTACTACTACTGTGTATGGGAGACAGTCTCAGCATTCACTGACTAGCGAAAATCACTCTGACCCTTAAGAGTCTATAATACGTCAAATGGGTTTGGTTGATTCTGCAATACAGTGAAAGTATTGAATCTATCACTTCGGAAAAAATATATAGTAAAATTGAGAATATACACTGATTACTATACGGTGTGAAACCACGATTCCTTAAAATTGTCACGTTAGAAAAAAAACACAAACTTACATCGTAATTCTACAAAAAAACCGCTGCGTTCTATAGGTACTTTACATACCAGTGATATGTTTTTTTATATCAACAGAACTAAATAGACGGGTTGACTCTAGTCAACCCGTGACCATGGAGCGAACAAACGTTCCGAAACATCGGGAAAATAAAAAGAATTCATACCGTGGTAAGAAACCTGAAATTAGTGATAATCATTTAAAGCCAGTGTCCCTGCTACTTGACTCAAACAAAACAATTTAAATTCGACCTGAGACAGTATCGACTATTAGAGTTAAGTATAGTTTCACCAGTACCCTTATCTATCAGAAGTGGAACGCAGTACGCTCATATTACTACTTGGCAGCAGAAATAGCCAAGGTATGAAGCTCATATGCTACTAAACTCGAAAGGGGTTGTTCTAATATAGAAGTATTTCTAATAAAAATACTACATAATTGAATCTTGTACTTTATTCATGATGTAACAGTGCCTTTTTGGCATCTAGTCGAATCAGAGTTTTGCTTATAAATTAAACATTCAAAGTTTTGTTATAAAATCCTATTCTAAACAGAAATTGAAGTTTGAACGCGAAGGCAGAATATGTTCAACGTGATTTCATCACTCATTAAATGGAAACAAAGTACACTTTTCCTTTTAAGCCTACCTTTGATCATTACAAACAGTCAATTAGTTGTGTTATTCAAACGTTATACAGATAAAGGTTCCATTCAATGTCATATAGTGTCAATTAAAAACCAAATGAATTACATTTTGGGCGTATGTTAATGGACAATACTTAGTTTTCTATTTTGCGTTGCGTAATTCCATTGCTACACGCAGTGGAAGATTTGAAGAGGTTGTAAAACCATCGTGGGTTGCAGGTTTTTTGTAATTGTATGTTATTCAATAGGAAATGAAACCTTTTTTCACATCTCATCGCGTATATATGTTTTTTCGAACAAACCAACGTTTTGGGCCCTTTGCAGTCCCATCGTTACCGCTGATCCAGTTATGTCAAATAATAACGCAAATTAACTTCTTTTTAAAAAATCATGAAATTTTATAACTCTAATTTAGCCAAATTCGATACAGAACGTTCAGTAACAAAACGTTGTTGAACAACCAATGATGCCAGGTGTAAAGAACATTTTTTTGCCAATGCTCATTATTTAGACTAGCATTGCTTACGGCGGCGGCGCAGCGTGCTCGCGTAATTGGCATTTAAATAGGTATTGGGATACAGACGGTGTATATGATGGTATATAATACTTAATTAATCAATAATTATAAAGGTTTCAAAGTACCTATTGATACGTTTGATTTATGAATAAAAGTAATTTAATTTTTCGTAACTATTAATACTCACTCGTAGATGACAGGTAGGTAATGGTTGATGAAAAGAAACAAATTTGTAAGATTTTTTTTATAAATTTACTACATATCTCATTCAGCATCAATTTTCGGTTATCAACTTGATTTACTAACGAACTCGAATGTTTGCAATCTCTGCCTGAAAAAAATAAATCATTAGGGATGACACAATGTTAGAAATAATTAGTTACTGTTATCTTGTATGTTGGTTTCTATTGAACTTCTATTGAACTAAATTAGTTACTATCAATAGGCTAATCGAATTTCGGGGAAAAATATTGAAATTGTAAAACTGTAAAGTCTGTGGTGGAAACCCTAAATATCATAATGTATTTGTTTGTTGACAATATTTAACATCGAATTTGGCTAGAAAAAGTTCAGTTCAGGTACTCAGATTTTGTACTTTAGTGGCCCAGCTGTTAGCAGTCTGCGTTAGACGAGGTCCCGAGTTTTCTAAATTGATTCTGGACTTCGTAATCTGGGAAGTAACCTGGAGTTAATTCAGTTCCTCTGGTACTTATAGTGCTGGGAATTCTATATAAAAAAGACGAAACAAAAAATGTTCACTTTTTATTAAAAAAACCGGCCTCAAAAGTTCGTGGAATATAAGTAACATTTAATATTCTTCTTCTTATTTGCTTATTGGCGCTGCCTATTTAATATTTATTTAAAGTTTTATTGAAATCGGTTACCGCAAAGTGCGCGAAACTGGATTCATCCCCTAGTTTGTCACCCTTAAAGGTGGAATATTTCTTCATATTTACTATCTACAGGTATCCTTTTTCCAACAAAAAAGAAATCATCACAATCGGTTAACAAATGCCCGAGTTATCGCGTAAAAACTATCGAATGAAGATTTTTTTATAAAATCGGAATTGTTCCACACTCCAATCGATACATCTGGCAACAAAGGGCTTTACGTCCCAAACTGAACAGTTTATAAGACAATGAATGAATATAGAAACGTTTTAGTTCATTATCCTCTTTTTATAAACCAGTTTTGGCAAAGAACTAAATTTTGGGTAAACCGACTAAAGGAGCATGAAAGTTGCACCTACGTACCGATATCACATTTTGTAAACAACAATAATAGCCAGAAATTTACTCTTCATGAACCCTATACTTGAAAATGCTATCCAACAGTAAAACTAGCGTTTTCAAATATACGACCCTGACTGAAAATTGGACATAAATTCTTAGCTTTCCACCCAACCTCGTTCCAAACTACATAAGTTTTACGTCACTTTCGCTGTCAGCAGGGAGCCGTCCTAACAAGGAACGAAAATGTCCTTGTCAAGTATGATGGCCATTAGTTCACAATTCAACTCTTTTTTTGTTGAAATACTTTTACTTGAACTTATAGGGACAAAAGAGATCGCATACCAATCCTTGTAACATCGTGACAGTTGAGAGATCTGTTTTTTGATTCCATATTTAAAATTTATAGTCGAAATTGGAATCTTATAAGCATTGACTTACAATTATATGGACGTCGGGTCCGCGCTAAAAAGTGTCCGCACTTGTAAGGCGCTAAATTCGTATACAGAGCGCCACACTCCGCTTTAGTCTTCATTTGTTCGACTGACAGCGCGATACTGCGATGACATTACAATTTAAATTTCGAATAGGTTGACTTGGGACATTTTTTTCGAGGTTTTTGTATTAGACCCATCGTCCATTTATTTGTAAGTCAATGCTTATAAGGCTATTTTCATAGGTCGTTGGTATACAACCTATTCGTACAAAACCTCCTTATGATACAATTATGTCTTAATTATTTATACTTACACATTTATATATAGACAATTATAACATAGTTGATTATGAATGTTAATAATTGTAACTTTTTCATTGAAAAAAAAAACGAACTCATCAGGGACCAACTCGATAGTATATATACCCTTTCAAACAAAATAAGAATTTTCTAAATCGGTGCACAATTGATGAAGAAATTGGTGAATACACGGATGTGCCTATAAAATTTTAGGATTTCCTTGGCTTTTCATTGGATCCCCTCATCAGACTCTGACTTGGTGACAATGGGACCACCACGAGACCACCCCTTGAAACAAAAAAATAATTTTCAAAATCGGTCCACAACTGATGGTGATATCTGAAAACATACATACAGCCGAACGTATAACCTCCTCCTTTTTTATAAGTCTAAAAAAAAGGAGGAGGTTTTCAATTCGACTGTATTTTTTTTTTGTATGTTTGTTACGCGACAACTCCATAAAACTTGCTAATTATATGTAATTCTACGTACTTTTAAGGTCGATTTTTTTAGTACTCTGTACTGAGATTATTTTTGAAGTTTGTTAAAAGAGAAACTTTGCGAATGAAGCTTCGTACTTGACATTGTCTTTTGATTGAGTCGAGTATTATTTTCACAATAATTGTTTAGGACGGATGTTGGACGAATAACGAGAGTAGACCCCCTGAACGCTATGGTTCACCAATAATAAAATAGTTAATAAACCGAAATTAAAATATTCAAGCAGATTTTTTATCGCTCGCCTGTCTTGCTTAAATCGTTAAAAGCATTTTTTTTTCTCAAAAAGGTTATAATTAACCATAAATATTAAGTTACGCTGAAATTTTAACACGGTATTAAATATTAATAACCATCGTATAGTTTTTTTTTTAATTAACTAGCCTATTTTAGAATGATACATAGATTAGTCAATTAATATCCTCTTCCTGGTTAGGCCAAATTATAAAAAGATGCGGTGCTATTAGGGTTTATAAGAATCTCAATATTATTTCATAGAGTAACAGAAAAAAGTAATAAAAAAACAAGTGACCAAACGGCAAAAAGTGTTTTATATTATTTTTTATCTGTACAAACGTGCTTGTATTTTACCCAAAATGGGATGTACGCCCGTAATTCATTTATACGGCCAATAAATGTCAAAGCTTTCCTTAAAACTATCCGTTGCGGTATCAAAGCCATTCCTTTTTTGAGGGGTATCAAACAAAGTGTAAAAAATAAGGGATCTTATCTACAAGGTAATTGATTTTGCGGCGCAACTAAATGTTTGATAAAAAGATATAAATATGTGATAAACATGTCAATTTCCTGAACGAAAATGATTTACGTTTGTGCGCCATATCGCTCCCTGAGCGTAATAAGGTCACATTTACAAAATGGCATCTTTTTCAGTTCTAAAGATTCTACGAATATTCATAACTTTTTTAAAGCTTCAATAGAAGAATTACAAAATTTTTGTATGGGTCACAGCTGTCCATGGGACCTGCAAAAGGCAAGCGTTGGTTTGTTTGAAATACAAATATACGCGATTTAAAGATTTTCAATTCCTGTAACCATGGGTTCTCGACAAGCCTGGATATCTTCTTCGCTGACCTTGGATTGGTCCAGTATCTTTCTACAAATCGTGCTATCATCAGTATACCCTGAATTATTTTGAAGCTACATCTAATTAATATTACCGTTGATATTCAGTAGAAAGAGAGTTGCGGACAGTACGGAACCCTGAGGAACTCCATATATATCTGAAAAACTAATTTCATTTACAATAGTTAAACGTTTAACGTCATATTTAGTCATTAAAAGTTTATTTCCGACACAAAAGGCGTTATATGTCCTTTGTACTTAAGCGATTAATACGTCACATTAAAATTGGCTTACACGTCTGCCGTAACGGACTGTAGGGAATTTATATCCACGCCTACACAGCAATATAATAAAATATTTATTTAACTTATGTGGATAGTTATAAGAACATTCGTTTGATTTGGTTTTGCGGTCGCGTGTGTTTTTAGTTTGTTATTGAAACCTTTCAACTTGTTCACGGAAAACTGTGAATTATTTGCAACTGTATCTATGAGGTTATCCGACAGAAAACCAATGTAGCCGAAGCAACTGGCAAAATAAACACGCGTCGAAGAACCGATAACCAAAGGGGAAAACGAATGGAGACCACGGCTCGGCAAACGTAGTATAGGACATCCTCTGACAAGATGGAACGCTGGCAGCTGACGAATGCGATAAATTGAGGACGCGCGAAATGGCTCATGTTAGGAGAGACCTATGTCCAGCAGGGGACTGCGATAGACTGATGATAATAATGATCATGATCTTCTTCTTCATGTGCCATCTTCTAATGAAGGTCAGCGATCATAATGGCAATCTGAACCTTGGACGCTGCAACTTTGAATAATGATCGGATGCTCGTATTGAACCACTGCCACTGGCGCAAATTTGTGAATTTTTTGTGAATTTGCTTCTCTTTCCTTTCATTTTGCCTTGGATTATTAATTGTAATAGATCGTACTTTGGGTTTCTCAGTATATGACCCAAATACTCCAGTTACCTTCTTTTGATGGAATTTAACACCTCTCGTTTTCTACTGTTTCGTTTATCATGATAATAAAATTTATTTGTATTTTGATATTAAATTTACTGTGTGCTTTATTTAAGCTATCGAATAATCAATACTTAAGTGATTTAAACTATCACGATTTTCACACATTATTTGACATTTAAATTCGGGACTTAATCACGAATAAAACATATTTTATTATATTTTATTTACCTCGACGTTTCGGACATATTGCAGCGTCCATGGTCTCGAAGGGACTGAAAAGGCGGGCAGCATCAGCATCTTCTAGCTGTGCGAGTGTTTCTAACTACCCGCACTTGATCTTCATTATTTATTTGTGCACTAGGGTTGTCACTAGACCGACACACAACACTCACGACTTCCGGCGACATAATTTAATTCAGTCCCTTCAAGACCATGGACGCTGCAATATGTCCGAAACGTCGAGGTAAATAAAATATGTTTATACGTGATTAAGTCCCGAATTTCAAATCAAATAATACTTAAGTGGTCTAAATAAACCCTACTTAATTAGCCTTCAGCCTATGTATAAAACTTTTACATGATGAAATTAGAGAGATGACAACCCAGTGGAAAAACGGTTGCTTCTCCATTGATAGGGCGAAAGTTCAAATCCCTATAACAAGATGTACATAGTTCTGACTTTAATTCCTAAGTTACGTAGGTACATCATAGAATAGCAATAGAGGTTCTTGTAAAAGAGTTCGCCAAAGGAAGTACAAATTTTTGCCGCCAAGCTGGAATGTGATCATTACTCGGTTCCGGTTTTAAAGGGTATATGGGACATATGTCATCATGTGCGTTTATGTTCTCAGGATGACGGGCGCAGTGGCAGTGTCCCTCAGGCCTTTTCAATTCAAAGCAGCTTTGTCACTTGCCACAAGGCGCGTAACCCTTAACGGGTCCCGTCACTTAGTGCCAAACCAAAAAGAAAACAATTGTGATTATGTAGTAGGAATCACTTCTCGCAAATGTTGAAGCAAACACCTGTTGAAACTTGCTTGTCGACGACGATTCACAACTTTGAAACGCGTGAAGTTGCCAACTGACTCCGTGGCCGAACGGTTAACAATGTTGTTCTTCTACGCAGAGAACCCGGATTCGATTCCCGAGCCTAGAGATAAATTTGTAAGGCCTATATTTTTGTATTTCTCTCATGAATTTGGGTATAAATCAATGGCACCCGCGATACAGGTTTTCCCTAGGCTGTGAGTGTGTGCGTGTTATAAAAAACAACTCTCTTCTAAATACTCTCTTAGATGATGTTGTTAACAAACATGCATAAAACCACCCGACCCTTCCCAAATCCGTTAAAATCTATGAAACATCTGTTGTTTCCTTTGGTCGCTGGGTCTCCGTAATAAACGTTGTATGGTTTCATACCCCGAATGTGCCATTTGAAGGAATATAGTAGCTCATAATAAAGCGGGCCGTATAGATATTCTGAGAGAATATTCGCTATGTGTCTACAATAACCTTAACATTGCAAATGTGTTGCCGGACATAAGACAAAGTGTTAAAAGTCTATACTACCTCTAATGGCTTTGGTTGAAAATATATAATAAAATTGAAGAAATACATTGATTATGGTGTGAAAACATGATTTCTAAAAATTTTTACGATACAAAAAAAACACAAACTTGCCTCGAAATTTTACAAGAAACCGCTGTATTCAATGGGTACTTTATATATATCAGTGATTTTTTTTATATCAACTGAAGTATATAGAAGAATTATAATACAATACACATTTTTCAAATGGCCTTAATTTTGTTCGTAAAAAAATAAATTCTGAAATAAATCCAGTGTCCCTACCGCTCGACCCACAAGACCACAGAATTCCAGCTTCGCCTTACGTTTGTTGTAAGAAAATTAAACCAAATATATTGGCGTGGTTACTGATACAAAAATCGAACAAACACAATAAAGTACCTTCGATCCGGCTGGAATTGAACCAGAAACTGTCTGTCAGACCGTGCTATCCGCTCTCCCAGCTAAGCTACGGAACGAATCATCAGAACTTACGATTTTTTTCTCCGTGCCTGTGGTTTTGGTTTTAACGGCTTTTTTGTTGTACCGCCACTTATGAGAATGTACGAAAGTTTCTCTTCGCTCAAATATATTTTCTCTTTTTTTACAGATTACTTTCACATATTTTTTTGTTGTGTTATTCGACCTCACTAGCCGCCTGGTCTCAAACTAAAGAATTCACTGTACTATGAGAACCAGAGTAACGGAATTCACTTTGGGGCATTATCAAAGAACACCCAGATTAGCACCGATTTAGAAAAATTCATTTCACAAATTGATCTTACCAATTTTCTTTTCTTCTCAAACTTCATCTTATCAACTTTCTTCCGGCGCTTATAATTCAAGCCATTGGTCCACTGAATAAGTTAAATCATTTTAAAATCATTAATGCTTTTACTTAAACCAAAATCGATAAATATACTAACTACACTAACTGAATTATATTAAAAATTCATGTTGAAGTATTCCGACGGGTTCCGTTAACTTTTGTTTTATTTTTCCGTTACCTCGAAGCCTGTTAGTCTTGAAACCTGTTTAGGCGATGCGAACAGTTCGCCAATTAAAGGAAGTTTAACCCGAAACTTAAGTGTTTCTTGTCATCTTGAACCAGAGATTAAAAGTATTCATTTAGAATTAAAATAATACATGCGCATGCTTGGATCTACAATTATAAACGAAATACTAAAATAAATACAATTAACATATTAAACAAATTATAATAATACCCCAATCCCCTTTTGAGAGCTGTTGAAACTAGGGGAATATGGAAATTGTGAATTTTATGTCTCAAGGTGACGGGCATAATGGCAGTGTTTCTCAGGTATTTGTGCTTCAAAGCTTTGAATGACACTGCAACTGTTATGGATAGGCGTGTCGCTTATAACCCGGCGTACGACTTATTTGTCCTGTACTTAATGTAATAAAAATAAACGCAGGCATTATGTTGATGTGTCATTCAGGATTTAATTTTAAAGTGACAGGAAAACACTGTCGCTTTGGAGCTAAATAAGTAATATTAATATAAATTAAAGCCATTTTGAGATAACACTATGTTAGTTGTTATGTGCGACATGAAGAATAGTTTTGGCGGTATTGACTATGACCACCAATAATACATAAGATAACAGATGGCAGATTACTAGCAAAAGATATTGCGGCGATACAGTCTATGGCATTAAAAAATAATAATTGGCAATATCGATATTAAAGTAAAATGTCATCAGTGATTCAAATTTTTCAACAATGATAACAAATTGAATGAACCTATAGTGAAAAGGTGTAACAAATTCTATGTAACAAAAGTGATACATTTCAATTAACAGTTGTTCGAGTGTAATACAATGTAATATACAGTGTAATACAGTGTGCGAAATACTACCTGATCATGATTGAAACCTAATAGTAGTAAACATCAACGAGGCCCGCGCCCTGTATTATCTTGCCATGCGGCTGGCAACTTCACTCCTTTGGATGGCTGAGCTTAATCTTAGGCGGCAGTGGCTGTCAGCTTTCTCACCGACGGCTTCAACAAGTCTAACTGAAAGCTTCTTGATGAATTGTTTGCTGGTCAGGTGGCGCCCTCGCCACTCAAGCTTGCGTAATCATTAGAATGGCCACAACAACGTCCACATATGTAGGTCGCATCCCACACTGTGTTAAAAGTCGAAATAATACTAAATGCTTTTACATTTCATAATTTGTATAACCGTTTCATATTACATTTTATTCATCTTTCAAAGCAGGTATTAAATAACTACAGATCAGAAAGTTCCGGGAAATAGTGCCACCTTACATATTACATAATATTATATTATAATACCGCCAAGCAGTAATGTGAGATGCGTTCCGGATTTGAAGGGTAAGGGTGCTTGTGAAATTACATGTACATGAGACATGTCAACGGGTGACGGGCGCAATGGCAATGTAAAGCTCTAAGTAACAGCAGTAATAACTGATACGGACAGGCTGCACGACTTGTTCAACCCGTCACTTAGTGTCATAAAAAAAAGTTCAAAAGTAACACTATGCAGACTATAGAGATAAGAAAGAATCAAAAAACAATGTACCATAAGCGTAATACCCAAAATTAAATATTTATGCCCTTCTTAGAGACTGAAAATAAATGAGAATTATGTCTGTTCAAGCAAGGTTAACAAGCAAAAGTATACTTTTTAAAACAACCACTCAAGGCATATTTCCTTTTAAACCTTTCCCTTAAAAGATAAAAATGTAAATGTACTGATTTAACGTACCTGCAAACCGGCCGCCTTGCAGTTTTTTTTTGTTGATTTATATCTGATCAAACGTTGAGAAACTGATCCCCGCTGTGTTGGATGTCATGTATCTTTCTTATTACATCCTTTCTACATTATAACTTTATTAAAGTAAAAAGTTATTTATACTGTTAACGTTCAAGATTTATGATTATAATTTAATCGTGTCTAATTTCGATTGCCAGTTTCAAGAATTTTATATTCCAAATTTCAATAAAATATTTTGCCAACGTTACGACGTGTTATAAAGGACAGAAATAATTAAAACTTTATTAAGCATCTTTTGTACAGACTCAAAAGCCATTCAAGTTTGACTCTGAAATAGTTTTAAATTCAATTTAATACCGTTTACAATAAAAACGATCCAAAGTAAAAAAAAAACCAACAAAACAAATATTATTCCTTTCGTTTCGTTCTACATAAAAATATACTGGTCGTCTGTCGCAATATATATTTCGGATAAAAATATTCTGCCCTTTACACCAAAACATCACAAAACTCGTAAACCTAAATTTCACAAACATAGTTCATGTTTGCTTCCGAAACGATGCTCTCTATAATAACAGCTTTAAGTTCTACGTCTAGGTTTAACGCACTCGGGCAAAACAGGTAGCTAAATGATGGGTTGTAGCACTGCAAAACATTGCAGCTAATAATTTACTACTCTGCTAGATACATCTTAATTCCTTTCTAAAAGACGTAGAGTATATTTCTCAGAAACGCACTTAATGCACGTACGCCATTTTACTTTAGAGTGAGAGAGATACCAGCCACGCGAACACGCTGTTACGGCCTCAATGCATTTGAAATTTTAAGGCATTGTTTAAAGGCTTAGCTTTCCGTGATAGTTTCCTTTGAGTATGAGATCTTATTCGTTTATAAAGCTTAGAGCCACGCGTAAGGTACTTGCAACTGGTTTCTTCTTTTTTCTTGTGGAAAAAAGATATTCCTGTTAAGGCGGCTGCGAGACGAGATAAAAATACAAGAATATCGTATTTTAATGTCAATAAATATCGAATTCAATGAGTTGACGCTTAAATGCGGAGTTTGGTTTTTCTGAATTGTAATTTTGCTTACTTAGGTGCTTTTGTGAATGAAAAGGTGACATTGTGAAAAAGTTACTATTACAATGGCACGTGTTTTTAGTACAGACTTGCGTATATTACATTTTGAATCACAATTCGATACCTCGAATGAACACTAGGCTAGCTTGATTTTTGGTCATTTTCTGTGTTTATTTTGTTTGTTTATTTTTGTTCACAAAATTTTTTTTTCGTTTTTTTGCAAACTTTATTTTTTTACAAAATTCTGGGAGCATAATGTTAGTAAATAAATAAGGCTGTTTACATTAAAAACCATGATCAAGAAGAAAATGACCAAAAGTTAAGTTGGCGTAGGATCGGCTGACTCTAGGACATAGGTCAAAAAGTAAACAAACTAAGATTGTGGTTCCGTGTTGTTTATAATGTGGGAACATGTGAATAGAATTATAAGTATAAAAATAACTCTACTACAAATTTAGGACGCCTTCAAATTAGACGCATAAAGAAGCGTTGTAGTGCTCGTCTGTGGTGCCACTGCTGATTTTACAATATTTAGACGCGCAGCTGCAACGCTACAGTCGCAATATAGATTAACATACAGTCGTAATGTAAATTAACAGCAGCGCGACTGCCGCGCCACTGCAGTCATTTAATTTAAAGGCACCCTTAAGTTCAAACGAATTATTTAACATACATATATCATAGAAAGGTGAAAGAAAAGAAAAGCGCTGAGAAGAGACCAAACTTTCTCCCAAGGCTAGTTGATGTGTACCATTGCCCTGACCTCGGCAGAATGTACCATTACCGGGGATTAATTTTTTAGGCCACAGGAGAGGCGAGAGACTAAAATAGATAAATAATAAATCTTTATTACGGACAATAGAGATCCATACTTATAATTAGGTTAGTAGGTACTTCAATTCTACTTGAGATCTTGTGCTCACTCGTAGCCGCGATAGTCTTCAGGCCGTTGCTGTTACAATGTATTGTGTTTAATAAAGACGCCGACTTCTTTCGTAACAGTGCCATGAAGCTATCGACATAAATGTACAACATTATTGAGATAGATAATATAAATAATAATACTACCAATAAGAAAAATACGATACAATATATATTATATATATAAAATGTGTAACCAAAAGGTCTGATCATATTTCAGCTAGTGATCGTAATCGCGCTAAAAGACAACCACAAAAAAATAATCGTGTGTAAGGCCATTGGATTAACGTGGAACATTTAACGCTGATCGATCTCCTTCGTTAATATAATCGATTTCTTTCGTTTCGGCGATATCTATCTCCTATGTTACGTTACAGTCCAATTTCTATCGCGGTTTCCGTAGCTATCGGTCTCATTCTTAACAGGGCCTGAAAGAGGTGAAATTGTAGGCATTTCAGAGTATTCAAAATTGATAACGGTTACCTGATAGGGTTTGATCCCTATAAATTTCCATTAGACTATGGTCTAAGTCGGTTTTTCAGAGGAGACTCATTCCCAGAATTGAGACTGTTTAATGGGTTGATAATGTTTGTTGTATAGGCAGAATTCGTATGGTAACCAAATTATTTGACAACCTCGGTGACCTAGCGGTTAATATGGGAAATTAGTTTTTCTAAATTGATTCTCGTTTAGGTGCTCTGGATATTGCCTGTAGAGGTAATTCAGTTACTTGGGCACTCATAGTACAGGGATTTCCAACTTTGATACCAGGTAATTGGTGTGTTTTTTTTTTTGTTTGCCAAAATATCTTATATTTTTTTAGGTAATTGTTATTCTGATTGCTATCACTGGCTACAATATGGACGGACCTTTTTCAACGTTCTGTTTAGCAAACTCAAAGTGGATATCAAAGGTGAGTGAACTTAATTTTGCGTAGGCATATGCTTAAATGAATTGATGACTCATCGGCTGAGCTTTCAACTCTGGTACCGTAAACTTGATATGCCACTCGAGATTCTTTATTTTTTACATTTCAATGAAAAATATATTCGTATATAATTTTTATATTAACACAAACATTGACATTTTTGCCACATAATATCAATTTAGTTATGTAATATATTGCATTGATATTCCAACATTATTGTTGTTCTTTTAAAACACGGAAACACAAAACTGAAGTTAGGTTAGGTTAGATATTTTAAATTTAACGATGATAATCTCAAGGTGTAAGCTTTTTGGAACGCCAGAAACAGATAGATTCTATTTCGAGCAGCAACTCCAAAATTAATTTCGTTAATTTGGTACCTATTATGAGTACAAGAAATTGGAGACACTAATAGTCGAATTCCTGAGTAAAACTCACCTGTTTCATGATATATTCCGAATTTAAAGGCAGGGCGAATTAGCGCAATCACAGCCGCTCTGGCTGTAAGAGTAAGCCGTAATATTTCCTAGTACCGCAAATATTTACTAGTGATTACACCAACTCTTTATCAAGTGGCCTAAATAAATGATTACCTTTGCTTTGTAGGTTTATACAATTTGCTTCGGGTGTTCCAAGCAGAAATCCGGTCGTATACGGAGTACTCTCGTAAATACCAACCGACCACCTTGGATTCAGTTGAAAGGCGTGTCAAGAGGCTTATGGGTGACTCGGATTTAATAGAGGCGATGTGGCTTAGACCCTTGAACGCCGCCGTAAAGTTCCCTGTCGATAAGGTATTCTACAGGTCATATCACAGAGAGTGTGTGAAGGAATTACATGATTTAATTCCGCGTATACCTTTCCATGATAAGGGGGCCAGACGTAGGTTGGGGTTCCAACCCTATGTGTCGATATTCCAAGGATTCACACGAAGCATTTCGCTTCCACATTTATATGACGAACGGCCAAGGAAGTGGAATTCCCTGCGTGCAGGCTTATTCCCTGAACGTTACAACTTGGGCCCTTTGCATGCTACATAGTCGACCTCATCATCATTCGTCATCAGGTGAAATTTGCGTTAAATCAGCACTCATTTTTTTAATAAAGAAACCTCGTCGATGATATGGCATAAATAAAAGAGCACTTAAGTAGCTTTTGCTTAGACTACAGTTATGATTGTAATACGACAACTTTATTTGCTAATTTCTGAGTACACTGAACACTTCTGAAAAATTTACATAGTATTTTACGCTTTAACTTCAACTACCTTGTATATTCACTGTATTAAGAAACAAAACATGTATAAAGATGCCAAGCATTTAAATACCTATCGATTAACACTAGAATCATATGAATATAATGTGTAACTATTTTTAAAATAAATTAATAACAATCGCGGGTAGCGACGAAAATCGCGAAAATTTGCGAAAATGGCGTAAAAAAACTATAACTCGCGAGGAAGAAAATTGACGAATCCTATCACAACTCACAATATAACGATTTGGGTCGGTCGAAAGGTTTTAATACAACCTCTAATGAATAAAGTTATGTGTTTATGTGATATTTTACTCCAAAAAGTATTTTAATAATGAATAAGTTTTTTCAAAAAAAACAATCACGAGGTGCGATGACCTCCACTTTGATGACCATTTTCCCAATAAGATTGTGATTCCAATAAGATATCAAATGTTAAAGTTTTAACACCATCTGAAAAAGCACATCCTGACGATCATTGATAGGTAATAATTACAGAAATTAATTAATACTGTCATCTATCACAATTAAAGTCTTCGTCAAACACTAAACGTCAACAATCCCGCCAAAGATTTTTTTTCACATATTTATCTGTTATAGGGACGCATCATGAATATTTGTTTCTTTACACTAGGATATCGAGTATTTAACAGTGAAATACTAGTAAAAGTTTGGTGTTAATACATGTGGTAACACCAAAGTTATTTGTAAAACAGTTCACCAATCGGGTACTGTAATTTACTGGTAACTATAGGTTTATTAAGTTGTTACTTTTATTCTTTTGTTCCTGATATATTTGGCTGCGCTTTCTGATGAATATTAATATCGTTTTTACTATACTATCGGTTTTCCTCGTCCCTGGCCTTGCTTTCCTTTTTAGATGTTCTTTAGATATTCTGTGACACGTTTTTAATTTTTATTAGCTTCGCATAATTTTCCGTAGTGACCTTTTTGTCGTCTGCTTTTAGCTGGTCGGTTCAAGTTCGTTAGTCAAGCTGATTATGTTATATGATTCGAACAGCTTGAACAAAATTTGGAAGAAAGAACCTGGATCCTCGGCTTTGAATTTTTTTTCCTTTCAAAAAATACTTTGCGATCTATTAGAAAATTTTCTCAAACCTTTTAAAGACTTACAGCGGCCATTTTGAGTCGTGTCCGTAGAAACTGGAAGCAACCGGTTGCGTATCCGCTGTGTGCACCTGTTTTTAATTTAACCTTTTCAATGCTGCACTGGACCATGCATATCTTTGTATGGTTATGAAGTTTATTGTGAATTCAAAGTTAAAATTTCATTCAACAGAAAGAAAGATAAGAATAAGCGAAAAATTTGAATTATCCAAAACGTAGTAGCAGTAGAGCTCCTTGTGAAAGAGTTCGTCCAGAAAAATACTTCCACCTTACCTATTTCTGCCACCAAGCAGATTACTGCTTGGTGGCAGAAATAAGTAAGGTGGAAGTAATACTGACATTAGTCAGCATTACTTCCACCTTACCTATTTCTCAGCATTAGTGTGTTACGGTTTTGAAGGGTAAGGGGGCTGGTGAAATTAAAGGCACATGAGACTTGTCAACTTATGTCTCACAGTGACGAGCGCAGTGGTAGTGGTAGTGCCTCTCAAATTTTGCGACTTAAAGTTCTGAAAGTTATGAACAGGCATGTACCTTACCATAACCTGTTCATCATGGGTATGGTGGGGTACAATACGCTAGAAGTGCGCAGAAACTTAGCGTTAGTAGTGTACCTGGAAAATATTCCGAGTTATACTACATAATGCAATGCTGTTAGGAATATTAGGATTGTGTGTTCCTGATAAGTTCGTGGAGTGACGTCGCCGGCCGCCGCTGTTACTGGTGCCACATGAGAGGACCAATCTATTGGCTGAGTGTCCGCTGACGCGCGCGTTGAGGACACTGAATAAAATAGCAAATACGATCGACCTATTCCACTGTTCTCTGAGTGAATTCACGAAGATAGCGCTTTACATATTATGTTATAGTTAGATATAGGTAGTTATAGTTATTGCTGGCCTATTGTATTGGGTATAACCTGTAAAAATAGATTAAGTGTGGAAATAAAAAATAAAATAAAATAAAAATAAGGCGCACGACTTGTTCGTCCTGTCACTTGATATTGTAAAAAAAATACACGGTCCATTGGATTTTTTGTACCCAAATGGCGAATGAATGAATAAATAAACAATATAGTGAATGTTTACAGCGAAATTAAAATGATGATTTTTCTAAAAGTCTTTGTTATATGAGTACGATCACCCACTTTATTATGATAGGGTTTATGATATACTGTACAATGAAGCAGCATGCTCATTTTTACATCTCAGGCTGAAATTCAGTGCTAGCTATTCAAAGTGTATGTAGAAAATTGCTGACGGAACATTTTCATAACGAACTTCAGCAACATGTGAAGGTATCACATATCAGTATCTCGATGATCTTGTGCTTTCTAGTAACTATTCCACAAATTTGAATTTAAATTTTGTTTGTCTATTAATCACTGTCTAACGCAGTCTATAACTTAACCACGACACCGAAATCTTGTATTATGGTTCGTTTCAGTCCATTATAATATAGAAAAAGTAAACAAACAGAATTCTGACCCGTCCATAGACAATTTAGTGATGGGCAGTTGTACTGTTGTCCAACTGCAAATCAATTAAGTAATTGAATCAATCGATTTGTTTAATTGAATCCGTTGAAATAATAGTTTTCTTTGCGATTTCGATAATTAGTAACAAAAGGTTTTTGTAAAGCACTATGCAAACATAGACAATCCATACTTCTATGTTTAAAAAATAAACTCGTTTTCGGACGAATATTTTTCAAATACGATTTTAGGGTGTTATTCAAATGAATATTGTTGGAAAAAGTGATGAGATATCACATCGAAATCTTCAAAATATACGTGAATGTTTTACTTAATAACGCACACACTCAACATAGCCCCGCACTAGGGAAACCCTGTGTCGCGGGTGCCATGGACACACACATAGACCACAAATTACACCCAAACTCACGAGAGAAATAATTGTAGGCCATACAACTATTTCTCCCAGTCCGGGAATCGAACCTGGGACCTCTGCGTGGCAGTCCGACATGGTAACCGTTCGGCCACGGAGGCAGTTAAAAACTTATTCCATTTATTGAGTGATGGCTTTAGATTACACCAAGCCGGTTTGTTTACTTTCACTGTATGATGGATTGAAGCAGACTATAGTAATTATAATGACGTCATTGCAACGTCAACACTCTTTTCAATATACCACCTGAGAATTTCTTATTATCACAGCGGGTGTTTATTAAAATGTAGTCGATCATTCATGTCATTTGCCTTTACGAATCTCATTAAAATGCACTTTCGTGTTTCTATATTCTCCTTTATTATGATATTTTCTTGGTATTATGACGATGTGATCTCCCTCCATCGACATCCCACCTTTTTATCACCTATTCTCTGGTTCCTGACTACTTGTTTTCAAATTTTGAATCGTTCTTTATTCCTTTACCTCGTCATTCTCATTTTGTTTCGTTCCGTCGTCACTCCCTGCTCAATCGCTGAAGCAAGCAGTGTTGCTCATCTAATTTTGATACTTTTACCAGTTCCCAACCAAATCATATGCCAATTTTAATACCAATCTAACGTAGTAATATTGTATAATTCGGCCCTTCGGCCTTTCTAATTTCTTTCGACTTTACTTATGAAATAAATTATGTGGACCGGAGTATTCTATTTTATTGCCGTGATCAGGATCATGGCACATTAGTGGTTTAAAACCTCTTCAGTATAGTCAGTTTTCAGAAGCCATAATCTAATGGAATAGAAAAATGTCGTCTACATTTCTTTGCACTTCTACACACTTTGAAGCTCTATCACTTAGAAACCATTCTATGTGATAGAGCTTCAAATTGCAAACATCTGACGGGCACTGATATTGCGGCGCCCGTCATACTGAGACACTAGTTGACACGTCTGTAATTTTACCACCACCCTTACCCTTCAAAACCGGAACGTAGTAATGCTCACATTACCGCTGGCGACAGAAATTGGTAGTACTTCCCTGGACGAACTCTTTTAAAGTTGTAGTAGCTCTACTGCTACTACAACTTTTGGAGTACACTGTGTTGCACTGGGTTTTTTAAAATCAATTTATCGTGTCAAATAAAGTAAATATGAGTTTTTATTTTATTGCCAAGGTCACAAACAATCTCTGTAATTTCACAGTCAACTACGTAACACTTGGTACTGTCCGCGACTGACTGACTTTTCTCTCTGTTTCCAGTGAAGGATTAGCGGCGAAAGATTAACGAGGCAAATAATATGATGCCGCAAATCTCTTGGATAAATCCTCTTATCGCTTGTACCAATATTTTTCTTACGTTTTCCGTGCGGTCGACTAATCTTGAAAACCATACGTCAAAAAGGCAACGTGTAGTACAATATTCATAGTTTCTAGCTCGATAACTTTGGTATTGCCATTGCATGTAGGTTCATTGGAAATAAAACTATTGTTTTCTGGGTCTGAATGTATAATACCAACGTCTTAGGCTCTTTATAGATTTCATGGTTTGTTAAAAAAAATATTTTAGATTCGAAAATAGTATTTTATGCAATCGTTGCATAATGAGGATTTTTAAAATCAAGGTATGAGATTTTAAAACCTAATTATGTAATGATTGCATACAATACTTCGTCCACGAATTAATGAAAATAATCAAACACTACCATTATTTAAAGATTAATATTCCACGACAACAAACTCATACGAAAGTGTCAAACAAACGATCAAATTATGATTTTCTTAAAATTCTTTGTTATCATGAGTAGATCACACACTTCATTGTGGTAGGGTTTTTATTTAATATATACAATGAAGTAACGCGCTCATCTTTACACCTCAAAGTGAAATTCAGTGCTAGCTATTCAAAGTGTACGGAGAAAATTGTTGACGGAATATTTTCATAACGAACTTCAGCAATGCGTGGAGGTTCTGTATAGATCACATATCAGTATCTCGATATTCTTACGGTCTCTTATAACTCTTTTCCAGATATTCTAATTCAAATCATGTTTATCTGTTTATCGCTGTTTAAACTAAACACGAAACCAGGTACAAGTAATCGGTACGAGATTTTAGGTAAGGCCGTTTTAAGTACTGCTACCTTACCTATTTCTGCCGCTAAGCAGTAATGTTAGCATTACAGCGTTCCAGTTTTGAAGGGTAAGTGTGCTGGTGAAATTACAGACACATGGGACTTGTCAACTTATGTCTCAGGGTGACGGGCGCCGTGGCAGTGCCCCTCAGATCTTTGGGATTTAAAGGTCCGAATGGCACTGCAACTGTTATGAACAGGCGTGTAGCTTACCAACAGGAGCATGACTCGTTCGTCCCGTCACATGATATTATAAGAAAAACCTAATTAAGTAATGATTGCTTACAATACTTTGTCTACTAATTAATGAAAATAATAAAACACAACCAATATTTAAACATTATTTTGTGGATTATTCCAAGACAACAAATTCAAATGGAAACCAAACAAACGAAATAGGTTCACAAAATAATATCGGAATAATCGTGTAGTATACACGTACAAAAAAAAAACGACAAACACATGCTAACTCAGGAACTGGCAATATGCCTTAGAAGACTTGGCTAATGTCTTTAAATTAAATTATTAAAGAAAAATTATTTATTTATTATTTTTTCTGAGTGTTTTTTCTGAGTGTTCGATCTTTGTATTAATAATTATAACAAACTAGTGGAGTAATTTCATAAAAAATAATTGAATATCAATTCAATAAAAATTTAATTAATACAGTGAATAGCGACATCTCTCGCCAGGACTGGTAGCTGTAAAGGTACTAACTGGGTGATAAATTTGCAATAGATTTCTCATAGATGGCGCTACGACTAAAAAGTCGTTGAAAGACCAAGTACAAAGACACGACGCAAGCACATAGAAAAATTCGTGAGGTCCGTTGGTTCGTTCCGTGGCTTAGTTGGTATAGCGTCTGGCACGGTATGCAAGAAGACGTCGGTTTGATACCGACCGGATCGAAGGAATTTTTTCTGAGTGTTTTTTCTGAGTGTTCGATCTTTGTATTAATAAAAAAACTAGTGGAGTAATTTCACAAAAAGTAATTGAATATCAATTCAATAAAAATTTAATTAAAGAAAAATTTATTAATCTAAAATCTGGCACTGTGGCTTAAAACACCTTAGCCTGCTCCAAAGGATGAAAAATTTTACTACTACTTACTACATTTAATTTTCAAATATTGATTGCGAATTCTCGTAATCGGTAATTATTTGATAGTTCGATATCCTAATGTTCATTCAAATGAAATGGTTGTTGTGACATAACTTTTTGATGGATTCTATTCAGTTTCTATTGTCATGAAAAATATCCTCTAAAATTGATCCCTTTTAGTCTAAATTACGAATTTGTAGGCCGTTTAATTTACAGACTATATAACTTAACGCAAAAGGAAAAAAAAGTTAATTTGCAATTAGGTAATTCAAGTAATGTTGATATTACGCTTGCAACGGAACGTAAATCAGTACAGACCCTTAAAATAGTTGGAATTTTGTACCCTCAGCGCCCAGTTATACAACGCGAAAGGTGGCCGTTCAGTTACCATGCTTTCACGTATATTATTAGCGAATCTGTATTCTATTTATTAGGCAACAACATTAAAATTCCTCAGAACAACCGCGCGGTTGCCGCTCGGAAGCCGCGCGGCCGCCGCGTAGACCACAGAAAAGCCGGCCGCGCCCGCGCGCCCGGGACGCTCATTTAACTTAAAACGTCAAAGTTAAACGAATAGAGCGTATTTTGCCATGACACTTAGATGCACGCAGTCATCGTGCGGCGTGAACGCTATGAAATTCGTATCGAATAAACGGGCCCTTAATTGACCCCACATTGATATGATGACCACCGAATACGAAGCTTAATGCCTGTAAAACAATTACGTGGACTGAAGTCGTGTCGCAGGCCTATTTACTTAAAGCATTTTTTCTTAACAAAAAAAAAAAGATTTCTTAAGAAAAAATCACCATGACTTGACTGTGTTGTGTGGTTACGCTTTGCCTTTTTCATAACGTTGTGACGGACAGTTGCTTCAGCTGTACCAAGCACAAGTCCGGTCGTTTATGGAGTACTGCTGCCACTTTAGGGATGGCTCTGCTAAATACCAACTCGTCACCTTGGATTCAATCGACAAGCGCGCCAATTAGTAGAGGCGAAGCTGCAGAGCCTTGAACACCCCCATAAAATTGCCTGCTTATCAGTATTCTATTCGTGTGCGATTGAATTGCATAATTTGATTCCGCCTTCCCCTTTCCATCATCGGGGGACTAGACGTGGGTTGAGATTCCACCCCTATGTTGTGGATATTCCCAGGATTCGAAGCGTTTCGCTTCCACATTTATATGGCGAGCGGCTAGAGAGTGGAATTCCCTACCAGCGAACTTATTCCCCGAACGCTAAAACTTGGACCTTTTCAAGGCGAGAGTGTATAGGCATTATTTAGGTGTGCATGCTACATCGTCGACCTCATTATCACTTTCCATCAGGTGAGATGCAGGTTAAATGCTCACTAATTTTTTATATATAAAAAAATAACGAAAAGAATAAAAAAAAATACAACAATATGTGACATGACAGTGATAGACACCGAGTCCAAAATTGTTTTATTTCCAAAACTTAATCTAATAGATTAAGAGATTAGATACAGGTCATCCACGCAATGCAATAGACCAGCGAAATTACTAATAATAAAATAATGTAATATTTAATAAAATAATAAAAATAATATTTTAATTTTTTAAAACAAAGCCATAAGTGCCGAGGGCGTAAGCCGAGATCCAGCGGAGGACGAAGCCCGAAGCGTCCGCACGCCCCCGTACGTAGGTATTATACGGAGGCTCTATTACGAGTACAAGATCTCACAAATTATTCAAAATGTAAGGCATGCTTCCCGATGTAGTGAAAATGAGATACTTATAGCGTAGTTGTATCTCGACAGTCTCTCTGTTAGATTCCTTTTTCTTGAAAGCCGTGCCAAAGAGAAATATTTTAGGGGAATAAAAATCAAACACCAAATTTCTGGTCTCAAAGTAGGGAATTCCTGTACTATGAATACCAGAATAACGATAACTCTGAGGGAAAAAATAGAATACCCAGGACAGAACCAACTTAGAAATGGTCGTTTCCAAAATTGGCCCAAACCGGTAATCGAACCCGAAACCTCCTCATCAAGCGCCCATAGTACTAACCGCTGTGTCACCGAAGCGCATAAGCACATCCCATAATCTAGGTTCAAGCCTCGTAAGATGTAAAGCGTTATCTTGCTGAATTCACTCAGAGAACAATGGAACAGATCAATCCTATTCGGTATCTGGCTCAGGGCGGGCAATGCGCGTATCAGTGGACATTTCATCAAGAGATTGGTCCTTTCACGCGGCTCCGTTAGTGGCGGTAGCCGGCGACGTCGCCCCACATACCTATCAGGAACACACAAGTTTAATATGTGTAACTATTGATTAATTCATGCCTGCGGCGTAGGGCGTCGTAAACGCACATGCAAGATGGCGGTCAAATGGAAAGCATTGTAAAATGATAGAGAGTAATAACAGTTTACCCGAGCTAAGGGACATACTGCAGACTGGAATAAATACATCACAATAATATAAAAAAGACATGTACAACAGGCGGCCTTACTGCTATATAGCAATCTTTTCCAGGCAATCTTCAGGTTTCAGGAAAAACTGTAAGATAGTTGAGGGCGCAAGATAATACGTATTTATTACACATATTGCAAATACACAAATGAAAAAAAAGTCCACAACAGATATCCATAATAATAGTAATGAGTAAATAAAATATTTGAATAAATAAATCAACTTAAAAATACATATGATTAAACTTCAAAGTGGGATTATATAGAACATGATAATAATAACATAAAATTAAAAAACATATATAATATATTGTAAGTATTTTTTTGTTTCTATCGTTTTAGTAACTGTAATGAAAGTAATTTCATAAATAATGTACCAGACGACAATATCAGTTACCTGGTCTCAAAATAAGAATTCCTTGTAATAGTTATAAGTCAAAAGACGTCGACATATTTTCTTCATCGTTGATGAGTTACAAACAAACAGTGGGAGATATTATTATTGTGTTTGGAAGAGGTCCCCACGAATAAATTAGAATAAACTAAAACTAAAACC
This sequence comes from Hyposmocoma kahamanoa, assembly GCF_003589595.1. NCBI lineage: Eukaryota > Metazoa > Arthropoda > Insecta > Lepidoptera > Cosmopterigidae > Hyposmocoma > Hyposmocoma kahamanoa. The sequence continues at coordinate 4,402,013 of NW_020653993.1, forward strand.
TCTGTGACAGCTGTTTAACTGTGTACATTATCTTTACTTTGTTTCTTTTTATTTCTTTTTTGACAGGTGTCACCAATCCTTTCTTTTGGATAGGTGTCCATTTTACAAATTCAAATTTTGTAATAATTTAATGTATTTTTTCTAACACTTCAATACGACTGCAGCTTTTCTAAATAAATTAAAAAATCAGTGCACAGTACTAAAAAAGCCGACTTCAAAGGTTCATGGAATTATTATCTATTTGCCAAGTTTTATTAAAATCGGTTACCGGAAAATGCGCGAAGCCAGATTCATCCCCTAGTTTACCACCCGTAGAGGTGGAATATTTCCTTCAAATTTAAATGGGATCAATACTGAGGTGCTCTCTTTCCAACAAAAAGAGAATCATCAAAATCGGTTCACAAATGCCGAAGTAATTGCGTAACTTACCCAAAAAAACCTTTTTTGAAGTCGGTTAAAAAGGCAACTACCACAGACAATCTTTTCTGTCTTTGTCTATACAAGCCAGTAATTAATATGTACTATCTCTTTCACTTCTTCGTTTTATTAAGGAAAGTCTCCAGAGACTCCCGGTCTTGATGAGAAACTGATGCAGATTTGTTTTCTCTTTAACAAAAAGTTATAAAGAAACATGATTGAGAAAAAAAATGTACTCATAAGAGACACTGTTTTATATAATTATGTGCTGTTGTATTTGAGTTTATATTAGACGACTGGGTGCGATATTTGGATGAGGAGGTCCCAAATTCGATTCCCGGTAGAATCAATTTGGGAAACAAACTCCTTTGAGGTTTGGGATCAAGTAATTGACGTCGTTTGTTGATCCGTGCAGATATTTCGATTGCGTTTAGGACATAAAAGTTATAAAACAGGATACAAAGTTAACTTTTGTCACGAGAGTGCACCAATTCAAACGAAAAAAGAATTTTCAAAATCGATCCACAATTGACGGAGATATCTGAAAACATACACACAGCCGAACGTATAACCTCCTCCTTTTTTTAAGTCGGTTAAAAATTAGAAATGTCAAAAGTTTCCGATCGGCCAGATGTGATGATCTCGACTCGGAAAAGACGCATCGGAAATTATCAAATTTTACAGGCATGTCCGTGTATTCACCAATTTCACCAAAAATTGGGAACCGATTTTGAAAATTATCCTTTTGTTTGAAAGGGTATACTCTCGAGGTGGTCTCTGATGCTGATCTGGGTTCGTTTCGGCTATCACAAATTACTAATTATTTTCCGCAATTTTTTTGTATCTAATCAACAAATCACCGACCCCATGACAACCAGAAAAGAAAATATAAAATCTACAAAGGTGCCCGTAAAAATCCCATTGTCACCAAGAAGTCAGAATCTGATGAGGGGATCCCATGGAAATCAAAAAAGCCAATAAGCGAACTTTTGAGGTCGTATTTTTTTGAAAATAGAATAGGAATTAAAAGATCGATGGTGTAAAAGAAGGATACAACATATTATCATTGTAGTAATTTATTTCTTATGAAAAATAATACAACATTATCTTTATGGTAATTTAATTCTTATGCGACAAGAAATAAAGGATTGATTTCTAGTTCTCCGAGTGCTTCTATTTTTTTTTCTATTAAATAGCAAAGCAAAAAAAACTTATACTCGTACTATGGGAACATTCAAAGAACAGGAATACACTATGGTCGTTGTAGTATGATCTTTCATCACAATATAGTCAACAGCGTACTCAGCTTCACACTATAGATTTTGGACGATTCTTATTGTAAGTTCGATGAAGTTAAATTGAAATTTCCGGTGTAAATTTGAACTAAACAATGTTCTACAGGACTACAGGTTGCAAAATTAGTAATGAGAATAAAATGAAAATTATTTTTCCGTTGATTACATTAAATAGTTTTAACTTAACTCAAAGTTTAAAATTTTACTAACAAAAACAAATATATGTCGGAACCGTCATGGCTTAGAACTGAATCTTCAAATCGTTTGGGCAGATTTAGGAATCATATAATGAGATTACGTTTAATTAACAACTTGTACTAAATTTTAACGATTAAAGTTGGCACTAGGCGAAACGTAGGACAGTTTCTAGGTAGCGTGTGTACACTCTGAGAGTCCTAACTTCCCGTGTGTCCTCTCTCATCTGCCACCACTGTTCCCCATCCTGACTCCGTCGAGATCCACCGGCACAGGAGCACACGATACATTCTGTAACTTGCAGGTGGCGCCATTGTCTCGCAGTTTTTCGTCCGTGCTCATGACCGTTTCCGACGTACATAATTTTCTCCCAAATGTAATTTGTTATACTACATCGTTGAGTATCTGCTTACTATAATAACAAAAATCTCAACTGCTTGAACTGTAGGCGCAGAATGGGTTCGATTCCTGGTAGGATGAATTTAGTCAAACCAACTTTTTTAAACTGCTTCTCGACTAGATGTTCGGGAGTGAATTTTATTGGAGACCAGGAAGATTGATGTGATTGTCTGACACATTATTATAATTATTTCTCACGTACTTGTAAAAATGTTTTGTCAAATAAATTTCATTTTATTTTATTTTTTATTTTTTAGTTTGTATTTTTTATTTTTATTATTATTATTATTTTTTATTACGTCGTGCAAATCACTGTAAGTGGAGAAAACGAAAGAGTTTTAATTTAATAATTTAATTTAGTTAAATAGAGGTCTTTGCCTAACCCATTGAAAGTCAGGTGTTATAATTTTAAGGTCGAATACTTAGCAGCGTTGGATTTAAACCCACTTAGCGTATGCTCAGAGACTACAAATAAATCAATCTCATCATCAATAAAAAAAAAGTAAATTTACTCTTTAAAATGACGTCAAACCGGTTATTCCTGTCATAGCGGACAATAGTGATACAATAGCACAAGGCCCTCTGTGAGATTCGAGCCTACCTGAAATATCATGAAGGTAATAACAACAGATATACTGTGAGCTGTAAATTCATTCCTGAAAATGACGTCACGCCATCTTTTCACAATATACTTATGTAGTTTTTATTCTTGAGAGTTGATGATGAGCTGGACGTGTTTTAACAGCAGTAAAAATCCTTGTGAAAGAGTTCGTCCAGCGATGTACTGCCACCTTACCTATTTCTGCCGCCAAGCCGTGACGTAGGCACTCTCTGGGTGTCACTGCCAACTGTTACGGATAGGCGTGTACAATTAGACGCATAACTTATTCGTCCCGTCACTTGTAAAAAAATCCTAAACGCGTTGCTCCAACTATGCCATCACTATTTTTTTTATTATAACCAGGTGAAGATAACTCTATATCAGTCATAGTGTAGTTTATAGTTAATTGTAAGTGGGGGTTAATGTGATTAGATTGCCTTCAATTACTCTGAGTTCCTGTCGTTCAGTGGGAAAATCCAGGATTGATTAATAGAAAGGACGCTTCACATTATTTTATGTCTGAAGATAAATTTATAATCAAGAATATTTCCTTATAAATGCGGCGAAGTTAAATTTATTACCCCCTTGACAATTTGCGGTATTTGAAGTTTGTTTCGTTCCACTCATAACTTAAACGTTTATACCTAAAATTAATATCACCGCCGTCTTCTGGATACAATTGTAACTTATCATTCTCATATCCGACATGAAAACAAATACTGTCGTAACTCAAAATTACGGAATGGAGAAAACACAATTTCAAAATTTAAAAGAAAGTGAAAGGATCTTATGGTGAATAATGTAATTTTTTATATTTAGATTAATTAATTAATTTTTTTAATAACATTAAGTGAAGGGACGAACAAGTCCTGTACCTAGTGATAAGCGACACGCCTGTCCCTAACTTTTAAAGGCATATTGCCAAACGTTCAACACCAGCAGTCTATGGACTAGTTATACTCAAAGATCGTACAGCGCCCTGCGCATATTGTATAACAACCCGTTCCGGTTGATGGTGGGGCTTCCTCGTCACTGCAGTGCATCAGGTATGTTTGCTGCTGCGCACACAGAAGACTTTTTTGCGCTGATGCGCAAAAAAGTTGCCTCGTTTATACGCAGAGTGCGGGGAAGCGCCAATAGTCTTCTGCAAGTTGTCGCGGGAAGGCTGGACAGTGCTGTGCTAGGCAGGTTCAACGAGCTGCACGCTACACGTGCGCCTCGGTGACCGAGCCGACAATAGTGTATCTGCTATTCATTATTGTATTTTGTTTACTAACAATCTATGGACCATTTAGTTGTCTGAGAATAAAGATATTTTATTTTATTATTTAACAGTTGCAGTGCCACTCAGAGCTTTAAATCAAAAAGATCTAAGGGATTTTGCCACTGCGCCCGTCACCTTGAGACATAAGTTGATAAGTCCCATGTGCCTGTAGTTTTAGCAGCACCCTTACGCTTCGAAACCGGAACACAGTAATGTTCACATTACTGCTTGGGGGCAGAAATAGGTAAGGTGGCAGTACTTCCCTGGACGAACTCTTTCACATTTTCGTTTATAAACGAGAATATATTACAAACATATTTGTAACATACTAACAACTGACCAGTATGGTACAACTTAGACAACAACTTTTGTTCCATAACTTTCTGAAAACCTAATAAATTTACCAAAAATAAACTTTTAAGAAGTTTATGTTGTACTATCCGACACTATTTACATGTGCATTTCGTAGTAAGGTTGCAAATTTAAACGTGCAAGGCGTACCCCTAATGACCCCCATAACCGCACAGAGATATGAATGTTTAGAGTGATCTATTTAAATATTGTTATTTTTATATGAAAGTAAATTGTGACGAATTACTAAAAGTCATAGAATAAAAGTTGTGTTTTGCAAATTACCCTTGGAAATCTTATATATTGGTTTCATTCACAAGTCCAAAAAGTGTTACAAATGACGAAGTTCCCGACTCAAAGACCTTTTATTGTATAATGAATTCTACAGTGAAGAGGAATTTCTTTTAAAGAAATTGTAAGTATATTTCTAATTTTAGACGTTTGTATTTTGAAACTATTTAAATTTTTATTTGTATTTTTGTAGTTCGTATTTTTGTTTCTCTTTTAATTATTTTATTTTAAATAAGATATATATAATATAATGTTATGTATAATATAATGTTAATGACATTAAAATTATTATTTACCTTAATGACGATCATGTTATCCCTTGACACTATATTTCGAATTGTGATATCATGAAATAGATAATATGAAATAAATGATTCTATTCTATTCTAATCTTCTTACAATATTTTTTTATTTTCAAATCGTTACGTATGCGATATAAATGTTACGATGGCCACGGACATGTACCCATCAGTGGAGCGTATATGAATTATTAAGATTTTACAATAGTGGTTATTACTTGTGTATAGTTACTCAAACAATCTTTATTTCATAGGCAAGCAAATTACAATAAATAATTGAACGTAGGTGAACTAACTAAGTAGAAAAAATTTTCGAGTTATCGACTATGAACTGGCAACCGGTACTATCTCAATTTTGACAACTTTACAGGATGAAGAAAAATCTTGTTTGCGTCGTTTATATAGCATCTGGTTTATTAAATAAAAATACGTAGTTTTCAAATATTTTTATTACATATTTTATTTAAAACAATGGAATTTCTTGCAACGCTGCTGAGTATGAAATAGTATAAAATGGTATTAAAAAGTGAATTCTTTAGAAAATTGAGATAGTACTGGTTGCCAGCTCACAGTCAATATGGTAGTTTGAAGTTGAAAATTGTTTCTCACTCTTGTCTTATTTTCAAAACTTAAATGTCATGTAACTCCAGAGATAATTATTTATGTTTATAATACGAAAGATTTTTTGCTGAACTATGAGGTTAGACTTCAGGAATCATTTTTTGATAACATTGTGGACTGGATCCTTTTTGCTTAACTTTGTTTAAAACACAACCTCACTTTTTGATTACCATTTTCCAAATACGATTTTACGATGTTATTCAAATGAATATTGTTGAGAAAAGTGATGAGATATGAAGTCAAAATCTTCGAAATGTACGTGAAAGTGTTATTTTTACGATTTATTGATTGCTCACTTCAAACTTTTAACCAAACCGTTTTGTTTACTTTTCGTATATAATGGATTGAAACAGACTATAGTCCTCTCCACTCCAATTAGTAGATAAAACTTAATAACCAAGTCGTAAGAAAATACAACACCGTTTCAGGGTAAAAACCAATTCGTCTCGCTTGAAATTAAAACACATAAAATAAAGCTTTATTACAGAAGCGTTTAGAGTTAAGACATTTTATACGTAGTCTTTCCTTAATTGACTCTTTTAAGATAAATGAAGGAAAGGATGTTGAAAATACCAATTGTAATTGTGCCATTTAATATGAAATTGAATAGTGTTATTAAAAGTTGTTAAAACAAAGTACGTTTGCGCTCCATTATTAATGGACCTTAACAAGTACACACAATCACGCCAATAATTTGGTCTGAAACTATGGAATTCGACAAACGAATCAGAAAAGTTAATTTCCCGAATTGGTTCTACAGAGAATTGAAAGCAGAACCTTCGTCTAGCTTCGGTAACATAATAAATAAAAGAAATCAACACCGCTCTAATTTCTTGTATTTGTGTTTGTTGCCGATCTTCGTTTTTGGTCTTATTTATATACTATTTCACTCAGAGAGATACCTTTACAGCTACCATCGCTGACTAGAGATGTCGCTATAATAACTGTAATTTTAAGGTTATTGAATATCATGATATTTTGCTACCATGATATTCAATTTGTTTCTTGGGAAACCACTAGTTTGTAACAATTGATAAATGAAAATGAAAACTGGATTTGGACCAGCACCCTGAGGCAATCCAACCCAAGTGATGGGAAGAACAACTTGCGCGCCTGGTGGTACGCTCAGATCTTCAGGTCGTAAAGATCTAAGAGACACTGCCATTACACATCACAGCGGTGCGGCACACGCTCGAATTCGGACGTGCTTCACTACATAGTAAGAATTATAATAATTCGCGACCCGCGTGGCAATAGCCGCTGCGCGTAATTGACTCTGGGTTCTCAACAACTCATAGCCAATGCACTGCTGGCGTTCATCCAACACTCTATCGACACTGTGGACGAGGTCAGCATTGTGCAGATCTGCAAGTCAAACTTCAAAGAAGAAGAGATTTGCAATGCCATGCCATCTCGCCGGAGGGATGGAGGAGTGAAGAGTCTCCAGGACATCATTACGCTGTTTAAGGAGACCGACCCAGACGACGTGCCTGCTTTCGTGGCGAAGGAACTGCACAAGCTGCCTCCTGACACTTTCGACCACCAGGCTACTGAAGGACATCACATCCCTAAAAGCAAGCCTTGCTGAAGTTCGGTGCAAATTGGAGGCTTCGGAGAACACCAACAGTGATCTACGTGCCCAAGTTACGTTACTTAGTAGTGAAGCTTCTGTAAGTAGACCACTCTTGGCCTGCAACGTGAATATTTGACGCGGGGCGCAAAACGCATCTGTCGGCAGTTTTGAGTCGGCTCATATGGATGTATCACCGATCGCAGCCGCTGTCGCCGTGTGCGTGTAAATAAATAAATAGTTTTTATCATATTATTATGTATGTTAGTCTCTAAGGTACGTGTTTTATGGGTCTTTTGTAACCAGAAAAGAAATATATAAATATTTTTTTTTTATTATGGCCGCTACCCTTTGATACAAGTAGACCACTCACACGTGCCTGTAATTTCACCAGTACCATTACCCTTCAAAACCGGATGCTTTTGTTTAAATTATCATCAACAAACTCATAACATTCCTATAACAAAATACTGTCTCCTCTAAGCAGAATGTTAGAGCCATAGTCTAAAATGCTAGTTGAATGCGGGGATTTGATACGTTTTCCAAAGGCTGTGAACCTTGTTCAACGTTTTCTTCACTGGTATAACGAGATATATTGCCACTAAATATTCACAAACGTATGTTACCGCTTTGAAAATTTTCGACACAAGATCCAGAATACTTATAGGAGTAATAACCGCCTAGCACTTACATAGGTATTCACCCAAACCCTTGTCGCTTTTGTATTTAGTAAATAAGTAGTTATGTTAATTAAGGTACTAAATTATTAGCAAATTATGAACAGTAGATCTTTTTTGTTACTTTATAATGATGTGTCAAAATAAGTAGGATTGCAGTCTGGTACAAAACTTTGTAAAATCACATTTAACTCTCATCAATGTTATATGATTGTTACTTATTTTGTTGTCTATATAATAAAGAAATAAATAAATAAACTGAGATATTAAAGTTCTCTCCTACTGGGTTATTTGAAGTAAACTAATTAACAAACTAACTTTAAAAAATTTGGTAACCCGAGATCCTTTATGTCGCTACTTACAATGCTAATGGACGTCAAAATTTTAACTAAATGAATATTACTGTTAAATATTCGGATTTTAAATCATGATATTAAAATATTTTCTCTCTACTAGTCTGTTACAATTACAATTAGCCTAATGTATCCATCTACTTGGTAAAGACGACCTTGATCCTTCCACGCATCCCGATCCTGAGCTAACTGCACCCAAGCTTTATCGTTGGCGTCCGATTCGTCACGTCATTACGTCCTTGGTCTGCGCTTTTGGGGCTCCACTGGGTGGTTACCTTGGCCTACAGGTCCTCAGGCATGCGGCAGACATGACCAGCCCAACTCCAATTCAGCTTCGCAGTGTTTTGGGCTAGACACATAAAATTCAGAATACAGAACATAAAATTGTTAAAACTTTGTAAATAAGTTTAAAATGTCAAAAGTTAAACCCATTAGTGCTAAATGGGACATCTCAAAATAGCTCCATAAATTGTTCTTATAAAGAAACTAGACGTCATAAAACAGCTAACTTAATCTAACGATTGTCACTTCCGATTAAGATGAACTAAAACGCTTTATTTGTTAGATTTATTGCGTGTAGTTAATTCAAGAATTACGACTGCACCAGTATTCCGATTGACTTTGTATTTTACACTTTTAAAATCATTTGCGCACTACGTCCTATTCATATGAGTTCCGAATCCGAGAAATGATGATCCGAAATATCACAGGGATAATTTTATAATGGTAATATATATACCCCGGAATCTTATTGCAAAAACGTATTCAGTTCCCCGTTAAGAAACGTTTACTTTAGTTAAACGAATTTGTGGTACCATGTGTGTACTTAGTTCTAAGGTTAATATTATGGATATCTTCTTTCTTAACGAACATATGTATATTTTTACAGGCATACAAAATATTTGAGTAAAATGTACTGTGATGTCATGATACCAGTCTCCCTAAACTCTTTACTAAAACTAAAGTTCTCTGAGAGAAACCCGAAAACCTAAACGGTACACAGAACGAATCGCTCGTTTGTGCACCACAGTATACTGTATTATTTATAGTTTGCCACCAAATTGCCAAGTTGAGAAGTAATTTACGCGGTCATTAGTGACAACGGCACAGGACTCTCAGATAAGTCGAAGATGAGAAAACTTGAAATACATACATATATAGGCCACAAAGTGGTGCTCGTATGAGATATTGGCCTGTAGCGGTGTTAAGTCGCGACGAGTGGAGAAAGGGAAGAGGGGCCTTTGCCTCGCAGTGGGATAGAATGGCAGAAAAACGAAATGAAACCTAACTGCCTCCGTGGCCGAACAGTTACTGGAATGCCACGCAGAGGTCCCGGGTTCGATTTCCAGTCCGGGAGAAATATTCGTATGGCCTACATATATCTCTCGTGAGTTTGGGTGTAATTTGTGGTTATCTATGTGTGTGTCCATGGTACCCACGATACAGGGTTTCCCTTGTGCGGGACTATGTGTTTGCGCGCCTTATTATGTTATTATTGTTATTATTATCTATAGGGGTACAAGCGATTCCATAGTATAAGTTTATTTGAAAAGAGCAATCCCTGAAGTTTGTTGCTCGTTCTTCTCAGGGAAGTCAGTATAGTGAACGAGCAGTAGCTTAAAAGTGACGTTTTCAAGTGTAAATTTATTTTACGTATGAAATTTCTTTGACTTTGATTTTGCATCTTTTAAGTTACGACAGCGGCAGCGTTTGGTTTAATATATATATATATATATATGGTGGAACCCCAGCTACGTATAGTTCCCTGATGATGAGGCGCTAACCACTAGGCGCACAGCGTGCCCGTCCCGTCACTTGTGATCATAAAAAAAACCTTCACACCCAACATTATAATATCATTTCTATATACAGAAAAGCCGGTATATATAATTTATTCATAACTTAGTCATTTGACCGCATTTTTCTGCCACAACAAGAGATTGGTTTTAAATTATGATGCATAGAATAACTATTTATATTCCCTCGTTTTATGTACATACATAAAAAAAGAAAACAAGTAAATCTCAGAGTGACACTAGGGTGTTTGTGCTCAAGGATGATACACTTTTCCACACAAATGTCCCTTAATTGATTACCAGCGATCGGACTTGAGGGAATTAATTTATTTAAAATATAAACATTTTCTTAACATGGATATACCCATTTCGTCCCCAATCTGTATATTTTTTTTATTTTTATAATATCAAATGTCAGGACGAACAAATTGTGCGCCTGGTGTTAACTAACTCGTCTGTCCACAACAGTTGCAGTGACATTCAGATCTTTAAACCGCAAGAGATCTTTGCGGTTTAAAGATCTGCGCTGCCACTGCGCCCGTCACCCTGAAACAGGTTGACAAGTCCCACGCTTCCCACGCAAGCTTCAAACCCGGAACACAGTAAAGCTGACATTACTGGTTATATTTTGCAGCCGCAGTGTCAGTGCCCCTCAGACTTTGGGATTTAAAGCTCTCGAGGACACTGCAACTGTTACGGACAGGCGTGTAGTTTACTATTAGGCGCACTACTTGTTCGTCCCGTCACTTGGTATTTATTGTATATTATAATAATCTCTGTACAGAGTACTAAAAAAACCGACCTCAAAAGTACGTGGAATTACGTCTACTTGCTAAGTTTCATTGAAATATCCCCTAGTTCGCCACTATACAGGACTTGACACTGGAGATAATAAAAATAGGTTCTCACTACGATACTACACAAAGTATATTGAGAGAAAAACGCCTTGAATTGGAGAAATAGCAAAATCAACCATTAAAGTAATTGCTCCTAAATTAAAGTTAGGCGCTATTTATAAAAATGAATCTTCATGCGTGAACAGCCACCCTTCGAGGTGGATGATTTTCTTCAAAATAAAATGGGACCACTATGGAAGTACCCTCTTTCCAACAAAACAAGAATCATGAAAATCGGTTCACAAAAACCGGAGATATCGCGTAACATATATACAAAAGAAAAGAAAAAGGAACATACAGTCGAATTGAGAACCTCCTCCTTTTTTGAAGTCGGTTAAAAAAGAGCTTTTACATATCACACTGTTATTACAATGAGCGTTTCCTACAATATTCTAACGAACAATAAAACTATTGACTAGTAGATAATCCAATTTCACGTGCAAAAATAGTTTCACATATTTTGAGTTACATCACTATTTAATTGTAATAGCAACGCGATATGATTATTTGTGGCTTTATTATAATAAACGTACCTATTCTATATTTTAATAAATTTGAATTTCAAAATTAATTTGTCATGTATTGATTTTACTACAGATTGTCTTTACAATAATGCCGTTCTACGTAATAAGCTTTACCGCTTATTCTGTACAGTAGTGATTTAATGTCACTGGTAGCAACGAAGTGACAAAAAAGAAAGTAATAGGAAATTCCAATGAGTTGACAAGTCTCGGTTGGGAGCGCTTGTTTTATAGTCCTCTTGTTGGATCATTGACACCTAATGAATAGTTGGAAATAAAAAGAAATAGTCAAGCGTCATCGCCGTAGGCCCACAGCAGGCTATCTGAGTATTCCATTTTCGGTTCAGTGACGCCGTTTGAAATTAATTGATTATAATAAGAACAAAATAAAAATATCTGATATTAAATCGCACCTTTGATGTAATAAGGTCACATCTGCAAAACGACAAATTTTCAGGAAAGAGGTTTAAATATTAATAAAAAACCAACGAAACCCTGTATCGCAGTGCCATGGACACGTACATATACAACCACAAATTACACACAAACTCACGAGAGAAATAAATGTAGGACTTACAAATATTTCTCGCTGTCCGGGAATCAAACCTGGAACCTCTGCGTGGCAGTCCAGAATGGTAAACGTTCAGCCACGGAGGCAGTTGAATATTCTATACTTATAAAAATATTCTACGAATTAAATCTTCTTCTTCTTGGCGTCTCGACTTTGACGTTTATATTGGTGTAGAACAGTCCTTAGCGACTGAAAGAGCATTAACAGTCGCATTGTACAGGTTCTCGCGTGTGCAGGTGTAGGGACACGCAGGGCAGGACAAAAAATGTGCCATTGTCTGGGGAACACCACACAGACATGCGCTCTCCGAGCTGTAACCCCACCTGTGCATGCACTCCTTGCTTTGGCTGACTCGGGTCCGCAGCCTATTTAGGGAATTCCAAGTTTGCCAAAGTAGATTACGCCTAGGAGAGAGGTGTTCCTTACAGCGAGCTAAGTGATACTCTTTAGCCTCTGGATTACACGTGACAGTGTAATGGGTGCCGCGGGTCAGTCTCTTAATACTTATGAATGAAATTAATTAGTGGACAACTTTTTTATACTTAAAGAACTTCTCGTATATATTATTTGTTTTATGTAGTTAATTTGCATTATTTTCATAATAAAAGCATTTTTGACGTATGCTGCCCTCCTTTTCATAACTAACGTTTTTAATAACGTTAACGTAATTATTTTATTAACAAATCTGGAAATAACGAAACCTATAAGCGGTTCTTTTATATCTCATTTAGTTTCTGTTTCATTGTTAAGCAAAATTAGCGTAATGGACATTTTTTCCGAAAAAAAAAAACTTTAGGTGCCAATGTCTGGAAAGTTACCAAAATGCAAATATTAGCATAGCGAATACATTAAAATAGAACATAGGTTATATTTCTGAAAAACGCCTTTCCCCAGTTCCCTCTCTTGCTAATCTCGCAAACTCACAGAACACTATATACCAACCGGCACCCACTAACCTTACTCTTTTTAACCGACTTCCAAAAAGGAGGAGGTTCTCAATTTGACTGCATATTTTTTTGTATGTATGATAAGCGATGACTCATTTGTGACCCGATTTTGATGACTCTTTTTTTTTGGAAAGAGGGTAGGATCAGGTGTGGTCCTATTTCAATTTCAAGAAAATATTCCTATTATAATATATAAGGATGGCAAACCAGGGGTTGAATGACTTTTGAGGTCCGTTTTTTACTTAACCCCACCAATATCATTTAGTGTCGCCATTTTTAATCGGTTATAGTTAAGTCAAATCGGTAACCTTATTTATTGAAATGTCATAGTTATTTTAAATTTTTATTGAATTGATATTCAATTATTTTTTGTGAAATTACTCCACTAGTGTGTTATAATTATGATACAAAGATCGAATACTCAGAAAAAATTCCTTCGATCCGGCCGGATACGAACCGACGTCTTCTAGCATACCGTGCCAGACGCTATACCAACTAAGCAACGGAACGAACCAGCGGACCTCACGAATTTTTCTACGTGCTTGTTGTCGT